>NW_024100230.1:0-189844 GCF_016545835.1 Crotalus tigris
TGTTAGGATACTTTGTGTGAAATTTCTTTAATAGCTTCAGGGCTCTGACATGACGTTTATGGACCCACTCATTTTGTGAGGCAGGGAGGTGTTTCCAGGCAACTAGGTACTGAGTTGTTCCATGATATCTCCTAGAGTCAAGGATCTCTTTTATTTCGAAGTGTTGTTCCCCCTCCACCATGATTGGAGGTGGTGGGGGGGGGATTTTTGGCCGTATAGGTGACTGATGCTCTCTTTTCAGCAAGCTGCAATGAAAAATTGGGTGTATTTGCCTGAGGTTTTTGGGTAATTCTAATTCTACTGTTACTGGATTTATGATTCTTTTAATTGGAAAAGGTCCTATGTATTTTGGTCCAAGTTTTTTACAGGGCTGTAGGGACTTTAGGTATTTTGTATATAAGTACACCATCTCTCCTATAATGAATGGTGTAGGCTCAACCCTTTTTTTATCGGCTTGTGTTTTGTAAGCCTGCCTAGCTTCATCTAGTGCTTTTCTGACTATTGGCCAGGTGTTTTGTAATTTTTCCATCCATTCTTTCAGCGATGGGATCGTTGGTTCGTTTGGGGTTAATTCTGGCATGGGGTTGAAACTTTGACCGGTGGCTATTTGAAAAGGAGTGTAACCTGTGCTGGAGTGGACTGCATTATGGTAGGCAACTTCTGCAAAAGGGAGTAAGTCCGCCCACTCGGTCTGCTGGAAACTAAGAAAACATCTTAAATATTGCTTAAGTACTGAGTTCATTTTTTCAGCCCCCCCATTTCCTTGAGGGTGGTGGCTAGATGTCAGTCCCTGAGTGTTTCCTAAGAGGGATAAAAATTCCTTCCAAAATGCAGACGTAAATTGCACCCCCCTGTCAGAGATGATGCGTTGGGGTGCCCCATGCAATCTGTAAATGTGTTGGATGAAAAGTTTTGCTAAGGCTTTTGCAGTGGGAATCTTTTGGCAAGGGATAAAGTGCACCTGTTTGGAAAACAAGTCCTTGACCGTCCAGACCACAGTATTCCCATTGCTTTCTGGCAATTCCACTATAAAATCCATGGCTATTTCTCTCCAGGGGGCTGAGGGACTTGCCACTGTTTGCAATAGTCCTGGCACTTTCCCTTGCAACCTCTTTGCCTTGGCACATTTTGGACAACTGGCTATATAACTTTCAATGTCCTTTTTCATGGATGGCCACCAAAATTGCCGTTTAATTAAATGTAAAGTTTTTACAAATCCAAAATGCCCTGCTGATTTTGTGTCATGGCAAAGGTGCATGAAAGTTACTCTTTGAGTTGTTGGTATATATACCTTTTCCCCTATCCAAGGCAACCCGTCTTTCATTGTGCACACATTTTTGTTTTTCTGGAACCAATCATCTGTTTCCAAACTTTTTCTGAATTCAATTCCAGTTTGGCTGTCCCGTTGTGGTTTTAATTTGGCTTGGGTTCTTGTGGTTACTGGTGCTGCCAGTTGTGACTCTGCCATTATTGGTCTAGAGTCCTGTTGTTCGTGCGCTGTTATATTGGGCATGCGAGATATGCATCTGCCAAGGGAAGTTCTTTCTTCCTGGTAATGTTTGAGCTTAAATGGAATTGTGAAAATGCTGGGACCAGCGGGCTTGTTTGGGAGTGAGTTTTCTGGACGTTTTCAGGGCTTCCAAATTTTTGTGATCAGTCCACACCTGAAAGGGGATTTTGTTGCCTTCCAGGAACTGTCGCCACATGAGTAATGCCCAATGTATCCCATATGCCTCCTTCTCCCATACGGGCCAGCGCTGTTCTGTTTCCGTGAGTTTCTTGGATGTATATGCACAGGGTTGCAATACTGCATCATCATTTTCTTGTAATATCACAGCCCCCACTGCCACATCACTTGCATCTGCCTGTATTATGAAGGGTTTGTCCATGTCTGGGTGCCTTAGTACTGGTTCGGCAGAAAAAAGTCTCTTTAGTCTCTCAAACGCTGCTTGGCACTCCATTGTCCATTTTAGTGGCTGGCTAGGTTTTACTGAGGATGTTCCCTTCGTTTTTAGTAATTTAGTGAGGGGCAAGGCTATCTGTGCAAATGAGGGGATGAATTGGCGGTAAAAATTTGCAAAGCCCAGGAAACTTTGTAGTTGCTTTCTTGTGCGGGGTGGGGCCCATTCTAATACTGCTCTGACCTTCTCTGGGTCCATTTCAATGCCCTGTGGGGATATGCGATAGCCTAGGTAGTCTATCCTTTCCTGGTGGAATTCGCATTTTGAGAGTTTGGCATATAGGTGGGCGGCTCGCAGCTTCTTTAAAACAGCTCTGACAAGTTTGACGTGTTCTTCTTTTGTTTCGGTAAAGATAAGAATGTCGTCCAAGTAAACAAGGACCCCCTTAAAAAGGTGCTCCCTTAGAACGTCATTGATTAATTGCATAAAGACTGCAGTGCCCCCTTGTAATCCAAATGGCAAGACTTTGAATTGATAGCACCCCATGGGGCAGTTAAATGCAGTCTTCCATTCGTCCCCTTCCTTGATTCTCACGCGATAGTAAGCTTCCCTTAAGTCTAGTTTAGAAAAAAATTTCCCTTTCGATAGGTGTGACAGCATGTCTTTCATGAGGGGCAGCGGGTATAGGTTGCTTTCACTGATTGTGTTCAGGGCCCTATAATCCACGCATAAACGTAAAGAGCCATCCTTCTTCTCTCTAAAAAGGACCGGTGCAGCCACTTTAGGCTTAGCTGGTTCAATGAAACCTCTCTCCAGGTTTTTCTTTATGAATCTCTCCATGTCCTCCTTCTCCTTTGGAGTCATGGAGTATAATCTGGGCTTCAGGAATTTTACCCCAGGCTTGAATTCAATGGCACAGTCTGTGGTCGGTGGGGGGGGAGCTCATTCGCCCTCTCCTCACTGAAAACTTCAGCAAGGTCTCTGTATTCCTCTGGTATTTCTGTTAGTCCCTTTTCCTCTCCCATGGATGCTTTTTCTATTCTTGATTCTGGTAGCCCCCCTTGGGGTTTTAAGTCCATAGGGTTCCCCTTCGGGAATTTGATTTCTGTCGTCCTCCAATTTACCCAGGGGTTCCATTTTTTCAACCATTCCATCCCTAGAATCATTGGGCATTCCATGCCTGGGGTCACCACAAACGTTAAGTCTCTTCATGGTTTGCCCAGGGAGAGATGTATTGCAAAGTGGCTAGGGTAAGCTGGCACCCCCCCCTGCTATGATCCATCTTAGCTGCTGGCCAAATGAGATTGGTTGGTCCAGTCTCCTGGATGGGATGGCCAGTTCCCCACTAGTTGTTTTGGTCTAATGGGCAGCGGGTGCAAGCCAAAGTCCCTATTAAGGCTTTCACCTTCACACTTCGGGCATTGGGGGGATAATATAGTCATGTTTTTGAAGATGGGTTGTGTGCATCCCACTTCCAGGGGTTCGCCCTCCGAGCTGTCCTCTGAGGCATCCACTGGCCCTGTGGTGTAGGCTGGAGTTCTTTCCCCTTGGTGAGCAGAAGTGGGGGGTTCTGCAATTTCCATCATTCTCATGGCCGTTTCTTTTGGCTTAGCTGAAGACTTTCCGGATTTGTTGATTGGGGATCTGTCTGGGTTGTGCTGGGGGGCCTTTGATCGGCATTCTACAGCTCGATGCCCTTCTCTTCCGCACTTGAAACACCCCATTTGCTTCTTGGCTGTAGCCGATGATTTCACCGGTTCGTGCATCAGCTCAGGCGGGGGGGCGGCTCCATTGTTTTCCTCGCCGGTGCCTCTTCAATATGTCGATCTCTGCTTCCTCTGCCAAGACGTACCATTCCTCAAGTCGATGTGGGTCTCCTCGGGGCAGGCAAGCATCATATAGATCATAGTTTAGTCCGTCTTTGAAACGGCCAAGGAGGATGTCTTCTGGCCAATTCAGTTTGCTGGCAATGGCTCGGAATTCTTGTGTATACTCAGCCACTGGGCGTTTGCCCTGCCTCATCGTTGTTATTCTTTCACGGGCTTTGCGATCAGCCAGGGGGTCTTCAAATCGTCTTCTCAAAGAGGACATGAAACGGTTGAAGTTACTGAGTTCTGGGGCATTGGAGTCATGCAAGTTCACTACCCAATCCGCAGCTGGTCCATCCAGGGCAGATTGCACGATCCGGATGCGGGCTTTGTCGCTGGGAATATCCTGCCCATATTCCTCCATGTAGCTGAGGACTTGGGTTAGGAAAAACCCCAAGCGTGTTGGCTCCCCTTTGAATTTCACTTCCAACGGTGGACTCTTGGAATGGATCGGTGCCTCTGTTGTGGGTGGTAGTGCCTTCCATCCAGATTGCCATCTGTGGTCCGGTAGGGGGTGGGAGCTCCTGGATCAGTAGATGTCCCTGGGGTTGCAGGTTCCATGTCCCCCTCGGTGTCTCTCCCTTTGCGGCTCCAGGAACTGGGGCGGCCGTAGGGTTCAGTATTCTCCTCTCCTAGGGAGCTGAGAGTTCTCTTCATCAGGTCAATAGCTTTCTCTAGGATCCAGTCTGAGTACGGTGTCCCAGCTTCCTCCCTCTTCACTTGCGTGCAGGGATTTCTCCATCTCCTGCTTCCATTCTGGTTGCTTGGTCCCCCGTCTCAGGGTCACCTTTCTTGATTCCTTTCCCCACTCACTTTTCTTTCCAACGCCCATCGACCAGCGAGGCTTGTGGTCCTGTGTCTCCACCACTTCTTCTCCTGAGGAATCTGGCCTCTCGGATCCCAACATCTGGCAAGGTTCCAACTGGGTCAGCGGCTCTCTTTCCAGGGAGTTTTCCCCCTCTCTTGCTCCATTGTCTGACATGGTAAATTTTTGCAAAATCCCCCGGCAAGGGTCTCCCTTCCAGGTGGATTAATTTTGCAAGTCCTGTCTAATGTAAGGACCCACCCCACTTTGCATCTTAAGAAGACAGAACTCTTGGAATAATTCTTCCAACAGGAATCCTTTATTAAGAGAAAATGGTTGCAGGCATGCTAGACAGGACTTGGGGTTCAAGCTCTCCCATTCAAGGTTTTAAGGGGTTCCCCAGTAGTCCCACCCAATCAACCCCCCTTCCAGTGATAGTTTCAAGTATCACAATTCCACTCCCTTTCTTCTTTCTTCCGTCTGGATGGAGACTTCAGATAACTACATGAAAGGCAACTTCCCTCCTTTGGTATGTTAACACTTCGAGGTTACAATAAACACACATTCAGCATTCAGCTCTTTGAAGTGTAAAGAAGGAAGTGAGGGCCATAAAGCCCCTTTGTTCTCCCCCTTCTCTCCCTCTTATGGCAGAATCCAGAGAAGGCAGAATTGGGAGTTTCTATATTTGATAATTTAAAGATGAAATATAATTGGATTCTGACAAATAGTTAAAGTTCTAACCAAGGACCTAAAAAGCAGTTCCCAACCTGTGGAGGTTGAATGACCCTTTCACAGGGGTCGCCTAAGACCATCAGAAAACACATATTTCCGATGGTCTTAGGAACTGAGACAGAGCTCTGCATCCGTCTCCGCATGGCCTCCTCTGCCATTTGCAGAGAGACAGAGAGGCACTTTTGCTTCCCTTCTCTCTCTCTCTCAGGTGGACTTACCTCCTGCAGGGCTCCTGATTGGCCCTGTGCCCGGGTGCCCCACCCCCTGGGAGAAGCACAGCCAGAGCCTCGTGGCCTTGGAGCTGCCCAGGGAAGCCCTGGGATCCCTGCTGGGAGTGGCCTGCTGGAGGCTCCACTGAGCAGGCCAGCCCTCCTGCAAGCTGCGGTCCAAGGGAGACCAGCCCCTGTGATCCCCAGCCAGCCCAACCATTGGCCCCGCTGGCTGGAAAGGCGTGCTGGAGTCCAGGCTGATGGGAAGGAAGAAGGAGATGCAGCAATGGTAGGAAAGGAGAGCCTCCTCCTGAGGCCTGGTGCTGGTGGTGGCTTCCTTGCCCTCCTCTTCCTCCTCCCCTTCTTCCTCCTGCTGCCCCCCAAGTGGCTTGGGTGGACTCCGGGACAAGAGGGGTGTCTGGGAGGGAGCAGCCGGGCTGGCAGAGGGGCTGGCAGGGGTTACACAGCACCAGCCCCCACTGCAGCTCCATCGATGGGCAGAGGGTGAGACCGGGCAGTACGGAGTCCCGGAGGGGGTGGGGGGATGGGCCAGGTGCAGCGGGGACCCCCGACGATACAGCCGTGCCACTGCCACCAGAGCCGCTTCCTCCTGACCTGCTCCCCCTCCCCACCCGTTCGGCTGAGGACGCAGCGGAGGCCAGGCCGGGGGCGGCGGGGACCCCCAATGACACTGCCATAAGAGAGAGAGAGAAAGAGAAAGAGGGAGGAAAGAGAGAGTGAGAGAGAGAAAGAGAGAGGAAAGAGAGAGAAAGAGAGAAAGAGGGGGAGAGGAAAGAAAAAGAGAGGAAAGAGGGAAAGAGAAGAGAGAGAGAGGAAAGAGAGAGAAAGAGAAGAGAGAGAGAGAGGAAAGAGAGAAAGATGAAAGAGAAAGAGAGAGGAAAGAGAGAGAAACAGGAAAAGAGAGGGGAAAGAGAGTAAGATAAAGGGAGGAAAGAGAGAGAGAAAGAGAGAGAGAGAAGAGAGAGAGAGAAGAGAGAGAGAGGAAAGAGAAAGAGAAAGAGAGGAAAGAGAAAGAGAGAGCAAAGAGAGAAAGAGAGAGGAAAGAGAGAGAGAAAGAGGGAGAGGAATGGCACTTCTCCAACCAGGCTGGGCAGAGCCAGCAGAGTGACCTCCTGCCCCCCCTCCCCGGCCAGCTGGATGGGGGGTTGGGGGTCACCACAACATGAGGAACTGTATTAAATGGTCGCGGCATTAGAAAGGTTGAGAACCACTGACCTAAGAACTATTAAGGTAATGTCTGAGTACTATTATTATTGTTATTATTCATTAATCTTCAATTGAATTTACAGTTTAGGACTGGTAAAAAGTTAACAGTTAAAGACCTAACCAAGATCTAAGAACTGTTAAGGTAACATATGAGAATATAGGCTGTTCCAAGTAAGGTGGTTTTTTTTGCAAAGTTAGAATATTCAGGTCTGATAAGTTAAAAATTTCCATGTATCTAGGCATGTTCCAAGAGCTCCTATTTCTATTGGTACAACCATTGATTTATTCCTCCACAATCACTCAATTTCATTTGCAGATTGCTATATTTCGTTACTCCTCCATGGATTACTGCCTTGGTGTGGCGAAGGGGCTTGCATAACTCAATGAAGCTATGAGCTATGCCGTGCAGGGCCACCCAAGATGGACAGGTCATAGCAGAGAGTTCTGACAAAATGTGATCCACTGGAGAAGGAAATGGACAGGAATGGGTGAATTTAATTCAGAGAACCATCAGGTATATTACTGCGGACAAGAATCCCTTAGAAGAAATGGAGTAGCCTTCATAGTCAATAAAAGAGTAGGAAAAGCAATACTGGGATGCAATCCCCAAAATGACAGAATGATCCCAGTGCGAATCCAAGGCAAACCATTCAATATCACATTAGTCCAAGTCTATGCCCCAACCTCTGGTGCTGAAGTGGATGAAATTGACCAGTTCTATGAAGCCCTGCAGCACCTTATAGAATCAACACCAAAAAATGATGTCCTTATCATCATGGGGGATTGGAATGCTAAAGTAGGAAGCCAAATGATAAATGGAATAACAGGCAAGTTTGGCCTTGGAGTACAAAATGAAGCAGGGCACAGGCTGATAGAATTTTGTCAAGAGAATATGATGTTTATAGCAAACACTCTTTTCCAACAACCCAAGAGACAGCTCTACACACGGACATCACCAGATGGCCAACACAGAAATCAGATTGACTATGTGCTCTGCAGCTAAAGATGGAGAAGCTCTATACAGTCTGTAAAAACAAGACCAGGAGCTGACTGTGGCTCAGAACATGAGCTTCTCATTGCAAAATTTAGGCTTAAATTGAAGAAAGTAGGGAAAAACACTAGGCTACTAAGGTACGAACTAAATCATATCTCTGATGAATATACAGTAGAGGTGACAAATAGATTTAAGGAATTAGATCTGATAAACAGAGTACCTGAAAAACTATGAACGGAGGTTCGCAACATTATACAAGAGATAGCAACTAAAACCATCCCAAAGAAAAAGAAATGCAAGAAAGCAAAATGGCTGTCTGAGGAAGCTTTGCAAATAGCTGAGGAAAGAAGGGAAGCGAAAGGCAAGGGAGAAAGAGGAAGATACACCCAATTGAATGCAGAATTCCAGAGAATAGTTAGAAGAGATAAGAATGCCCTCTTAAATGAACAGTGCAAAGAAATAGAAAAGAACAATAGAATAGGGAGGACCAGAGATCTCTTCAAGAAAATTGGAGATATGAAGGAAATGTTTCATGCAAAGATGGGTATCAACGCTGCTAATATTGAATAGTCTTGCTTTGACAAAATATGCAGAACTGTCTGGTATTTTTAGAGTTAATTCAGATGACAGAGAAAGGGGAGGAGAATTATAAGGAAAGCCTGGGAAAAGGAACAGAAGTGAATCTTTGCCCTCCAGGTTAATTGGAAGATGTGAATCATGACCCCAAAATTTTATTTTATTGTAAAACTGTAAAAATTTTCAATAATAATAATAATAATAATAAAAGATCCACAAATTTTTTAAGCCAATTAAGAGGTCCCAGGCCTTGGTCACTATTCCTAAACTAAAGGTGATAGACTGACAAAGATCCGGGGAAGATCTCATTATGGAAGGAGAAAGATGGCTTGAGGCCAGCACCTCAGCAGCAGCAGCTTCCCCAGGGAGTGGAGTGGCAGCCAGCCAGCTGGGGGAGAAAGAACTCTGGCAGATCTCCCAGCTGGGAGCAAAGACTTGAAAAGCAGAATGAAGAGATAATGAAGGTTTGGATGAGTCACTGGAAAGATTTCAAACCCCAGATGTGAAAAGCAGAAATCGATCCCTGCAGAGAGAAGCCTACAGCCCCTCCCTTGCAGATCAGATCCTGGTTCCCCCAGGTAGGAACTGCAGCCCTGAAGAGGGAGGGAATCCCAGACTGAGGCCTCTGCAGCAATGGGCAGATTGGCACCCCCCACAAGTAGATGATCAGCAGCATCTGAGCTTGCCACAGCTAATAGAGGCCTTGCAACAGCTTGGGGTGGTGCAGAAGCCAGGAAATGAGTAGCTGGTGGGAGACTGACCACAGCAGAGAGATTGGCCACAGCCCCTGAACATGCAACCCCTGGGCATAAATCTGCAGCCAGGGTGGGGCCAACAGCAACAGCCACAGTGGGGGCCCCAACAGCCTATGATTGCATCATTTTTCAGAGCAACCTTTGATACCCATTATTCCCAGAGAAGCTGGTTTTTTTCCTCAACCAAGTGTGCTCTCATTTGAATTGCTGGGCCTATCTCTACCCGGACCCATGGGCCATGGTGGATGTAACTGCGTCCAGCCTAGAGGGAGAAGCATCCAAATGGCTGAACTATTTATATAATGAGCAAGCCCCTGAATTGGAAGACCCCCAACTCTTCCTCCTAGGGCTCAGGCATGCATCTATTGAGCCATACCTGATCAGCTGCAAGAATGGTACCAGGCAGCAGTGAAGCTAGATGTTCAGCTTGCCCGCTATAAGAAGCCTCCCCCATCTGAATCTGAGAAGCCGCCAGAGCAAACCGAACAGCAATCACCCCCACAAAAACCTCCAACTACTGCAATGGCTGAGAGACCCAGACCACCTGCAGGCCCATCAAATAAGTGTTTTTGGTGTGGACAAGAGGGACATTGAGCAGCAACCTGTCCAGTCCCCTACCCCTGACTGCAGAGCAGACCAGAACCAGTGATGAGAAAGAAACCTGCTCAGTGGCTAATGAGAGAAAAATCCAACTGGGTCATGCAAGAACCTGTTGCCCAGATTATACCCGCCATGCACGAGAACACCAAGACTCCGGGTGGACCCGCCCCTGCTCTATCCTCCTTTGACAGCGACAATGAAGGAGAGAATGACCCGATGGTGAGTCGATAAATCCCGCCTTTTTCACTGGCCGCCAAACTGATAATCCCTAAGTCTGGGGCACAAATGGACTTAAACATGCTAATTGATTCTGGATGCACCCACTGCATTATTCCGTTTGCCATGAAAATGGGCATATGGGCAAAACAGCTTTCCAAATCTGTGAAGTTTGAGCAAGCCGATGACTCCCTGATGGGAGGGACTCTTGTCACACAATTAACCAAGTCCTTATGCATAGAAATAGGGAGTTTATTCACTTCCTAGTGGCTCCAAAAATGACTGAGACTATGATCCTAGGGCTAGCCTGGTTGGACAAATGGAAGCTGTTTATCTGGTGGGAGAAAGGAATGAGAAATGTGAGACTACCTATAGGGCCTAAACCTCCCACTGATTCAACCGATGTTACGGGACACCTTAGGCCACCCAATAAGCAAGTGCACATGGCTGCCTCACCACCACCACTCATCCCCAATGAATACCAGGACCTGGCGGAGGCATTTAGTGAAAAAGAATGCAATGCCCTGCCCCCTCACAGACCCAATGACTGCTATATAGAACTGGTGCCAGGAGCCAAACTCCCACGCCCTAGAATGTATGCTATGTCCCCCCTTGAAATGGAGGAGATGCAGCAATACATTAACAAGAACCTAGCAAGGGGGTTCATCGAATGGGCCAAATCTACCGTGGGAGCCCCTGTGTTGTTGAAAGAGAAAAAAGATGGGTCTCTTCATCTCTGTGTAGACTATAAGGGTCTCAACGCTGTGAGTGTGGAAAATAAATACCCCCTCCCCCTCCTAAAGGACTTATTAACCAATCTGGCTAAGGGGAGTGTCTTCACTAAATTAGACCTGAGACAGGCATATTACTGGGTGAGAATAAAAGAGGGAGACAAGTGGAAAACTGCCTTCAACTGTCCTATGGGGAGCTATCAGTTCAAAGTCATGCCATTTGGACTACAGGGGGCCCCAGCTGTATTTATGCAGTTGATTAATGAGGTCCTACATGATCACTTGTACAAAGGGGTTTTGGTGTATCTTGATGACATCCTGATATACAGCATGAATATGACTGATCACATAAAGCTGGTGAGAGAAGTGTTAAAGAAACTATTGAATGCCAAGCTTTATGCCAAATTGTCGAAATGTGAATTTCACCAGACCTGATTAGATTATCTTGGCTACAGAATTTCCAACCAAATTGAAATGGAAAAGTGAATGCTATAATCGAATGGAAGCCACCAAAGACTTGTAAACAGCTCCAGAGCTTTCTGGGTTTTGCCAACTTTTATCGTCAATTCATCCCCTCTTTTGCCAAGATTGCCGTACCCCTTATAGAACTACTCAAAACAGGCAAAGGAGGAGGGAAGCCATGACCAGGCCAACCACTAGGATGGACAATGGGCTGTCAAACAGCTTTTGACAATTTAAATAGACTGAACCAGTCCTAAAGCACCCATGCCCAGGGGAGCCCTTTGTGATTCAAGCCAATGCCAGCGATGTGGCAGTTGGAGCTGTGTTACTGCAAAAGAACAAAAGTGAGGTCCTGCAATCCTGCGCCTACACCTCTAAGAAATTTACTGAAAGTGAGCAGAAATGGACAATCTGTGAGAAAGAGGCTTTCACGATTAGTCAGGCGACACTATCTAGAAGGGAGCAAGGTGCCATTTGAAGTATGCCAGATCACAAAAATCTAGAAGCACTGAAAACTTCCCGCAAATTGTCCCCAAAGCAAGTGCGGTGGGCACAGTACTTTAACCACTTCAACTTCACTTTAAAGTACTACCAGGAGGAAAAAACTTACTAGCTGATGTGCTATCCTGGTTACCCCAATGCAAAAGTGAACGGGAGGAGGTTAACAAGGCAATTATCCCCAATCCACAAACTACTGCTCAACTTACGCCTCACAAGGTCCCCAATCCTGATGACCCTGGGGTAAAGAAAATAAAAAGAGAGCTCCTCAATGATCAAAGGTTCAAAGATAATCAAACCTCCCTAACGTGCAGGGATGGCTTGGCTTACAAAGGGGAGAAACTATATTTGCCAGAAGCCCTCTGTCTTAATGCTCTCAAACACAGCCATGATGTAAAACAGGCTGGATGCTTTGGATATTTGAAAACCCTACACCTCACCCGCCAGCAATTTTGGTGGCTGGGGCTGAAAAGGGATGTGGAAAACCATGTAAAAAGTTGTACTGTATGTACCACAATGAAAAGAATCCCAGGGAAAACCCCTGGGTTACTGCAACCCGTGGCAGACCCTTCTCAACCATGGGAAGAAATAGCTATGGACTTTATAATAGACCTACCTGAAAGTAGAGGAAATACTGTCATATGGACTGTAATAGACCTGTTCTTGAAGCAGGCTCATTTCATCGCCTGCAAAGGACTCCCATCTGCCCGATGACTGACCAAATTGTTCCTGAAACATACCTACCGGCTGCATGGCACCCCTAAGTGAATAATTTCGGACAGGGAGGTGCAGTTCACAGCGAAGTTTTGGAAGAGTTTTCTTAAATTAATTGGATCATCTCAAGGTTTATCATCTGCTTTTCATCCAGCCACCAATGGGGCCGCAGAATCCGCTAACAAAATGGTGGAGCAATATCTTAGATGCTACGTTTCTTAACAACAGATGAACTGGACTGACCTCCTCCCTTTTGCGGAGGTGGCGTACAATAATCTGTGCACAACAGCACTGGCTACACGCTTTTCAGAGTGGCCACAGGAAAAGAGTTCAGCCCAATACCTAAATACCCTCAGGTGCCCTCCACTTCCCAGAAACTTGACCAATGGGTGAGGGGGTGGGAAGAAGTTTGGAGAAACACAAAAACTGCTTTAAAAAGACTTTTGAAACTTATAAAATGCAGGCTGATAGTAAGAGGGCTCCCCAAAGAACATTCCAAGTTGGGGAAAAGGTTTATTTGTCAACTAAATATTTACACCTCAAATTTCCCAGCAAGAAATTGGGACCAAAATTCTTGGGGTCTTCCCATAGTAAGGATCATCAATTTGGTCACCGTAGAACTAAAATTCCCTAGACTTTTAGGGAGAATTCACCCAGTCTTCCATTGCAGCTTGTTGAAACCTTATCGGGGCTCCACTTTAAGACCTCCCCTGAAGAAGGCACCTGGGCCCCTTGTAGTTGCAGGACAGACCCACTATGAAGTGAAATGTATTCTTGATTCTAGAATTTTTAAAGGGAAATTGCAATACCTAGTACAATGGAAGGGATATCCGTTGTCTGAAGCCAGCTGGGTGAAATCCAATGAGACAAAAGCTGACAGGCTCATCAAAAGGTTTCATGCGAAATACCCCAACAAACCGAGAACTAGTCATTAACATATGCTTTTGTTTACATTACAGGATCTGTCCTTTTTGTAAAGGGGGGGCGGATGTCAAAACTGCTAATATTGAATATTGTTGCTTTGACAAAATATACAGAATTGTCTGGTATTTTTAGAGTTAATTCAGATGACAGAGAAAGGGGAGGAGAATTATAAGGAAAGCCTGGGAAAAGGAACAGAAGTGAATCTTTGCCCTCCAGGTTAATTGGAAGATGTGAATCATGACCCCAAAATAAGGGAGGGGAAATACCTGGAATGTTATGTGCAAAGGAAGGGAAATTCAGATCTTGGCATCCATCATGCCTTGCTGACACCAGTCTACACTAATAAAAGGCTTTTTAGGTTAAACTATGCCTGAAAGTTCTTTGAAGTGTTTCATTAGTCAGACACATGACATTGGGCATGGTAAAGGACCAAAATGGCAGGTACCTAACAGAAGGAGAAGAGATTAAAAAGAGATGGCATAATTACACAGAAGAACTATACAAGAACGAACTTAGCATCCCTGATAACCACAATGGGGTGGTCACTGACCTCGAGCCAGACATCTTAGAATGTGAAGTGAAAATGGGCCTTAGGAAATTTGAGCAACAACAAAGTTAGTGGAGGTGATAGTATTCCAGCTGAGCTATTCAAAATCTTTTTTTTTATTGAAAATTTTTAAAATTTTACAAAAAAAAAATCTTAAAAGACCATGTGCTACACTCAATTTGCCAGCAAATTTGGAAAACTCAACAGTTGCCACAGGATTGGAAAAGGTCAGTTTACATTCCAATTCCAAAGAAAGGCAATGCCAAAAAATGTTCAAACTATCGTACCATTGCACTCATTTCACATGCAAATAAACTTATGCTTAAAATCCTACAAGCTAGACTCCAGCAGTATGTGGACCGAGAACTTTCAGAAGTACAGGCAGGATTTCAAAGAGCAGAGGAACTAGAGATCAAATTGCCAACATACACTGGATCATGGAGAAAGCTAGGGAGTTCCAGAAAAACATCTATTTCTGCTTCATTGAGTATGCTAAAGCCTTTGATTGTGTGGATCACAACAAATTGTGGCAAATTCTTTTTTTTTATTAAAGAGTTTTATAAATTTTACAAAAAATAAAAAACAATACAAAAACAAAAAACAACATATACAAATAAAAAACAAACATTACCCAACAAAACCCCCCTTCCCCCACCCCTACCCAACCCCCCCTTCCCCCCCCAGGACCTCCCAGAGCAGAATATAGGCTTAATTAAAGAAAAAGTTAAAAAAATTTATAAAAAAAGAATATAAAATAGAATATATATATATATATATAAAGTTAAAAATTATGAAAAAACTATATAATATTTTTTTATATCAAATTTAAATTGTATGAATTTTATCCATTTATCCCAAACAGCAAGAAATTTCTCTTGCGTTTGTCCCTTTAAGAAAGCCGAAATCTTTGCCATTTCCGCCAAATGAGACACTTTAAGAAACCATTCCTGCAATGTAGGCAAAGATTCCTTCTTCCAATATTGTCCTACTAACAGCCTCGCAGCTGTTATCAAGTTTAACATCAATATAACCTCCTTTGTGTCACAATCAGTAACTATACCTAACAAAAATAATTATGGAGTAAATTTTACCCTCCTTTTAAAAATTCTCTGGATATTCCACCATATCTTAATCCAGAATGCTTTTATCTCTCTGCACGACCACCAAATATGATAATAAGTAGCATCCATACAACCACATCTCCAACATTTAGGTTGTAAGTCAGGGTACATAAAAGACATTTTTTGTGGATCAAGGTGCCATCTATAAAACATTTTATAAAAATTCTCCCTTAAGTTCTGTGCTTGTGTAAATTTGACATTTCTCACCCAAATAATTTCCCAGGTGTCCAATGGAACTGGCTCACCAAAATTCTGCGCCCATCTAATCATACAATCTTTAATTAGTTCCGTTTCTGAATCCAATTCAACTAAAACCCCATAGATCCTCTTAATGTGGGTTTGTCTTTGATCCTTCACTTGCTTAATAAGATTTTCATCTTCTCTGTAAAAACCCACCTTACAGTCCATCTTCCATCTATCTAATAATTGCCTATATTGGAACCAAGAATAAATAATATTTTCTTGTGCTAACTCTTCCCGTAATTTTAACTGCCAGTTTTGTCCATCCCATTTAAGTAACTGTCTATAGGACACCATATCCATTTTAACCCCTCTTTTTATTCCTTCTATTGCATGCCAAGGTACGGCCCATAATGGTACTTTAAAATCACTTTTGTAATATTTTCTCCAAACCCTAAGTAAAGAAATTCTTAAGATATGAGATTTAAAAGCCCAATCCATTTTTTTATTAAATATTAAATAGGCATGCCAGCCAAAAAGTAAATTCCATCCCTCTAAGTGAAGTATATCAGAATTTGTCAAATTTACCCAGTCACTAACTAATGTTAAAACCACCGCATCATAATATAATTTCAAATTCGGCACCTTGAGTCCTCCCCTCTCACGGAAATCTTGCATAATTTTAAACTTAACCCTTGGCTTTTTCCCTGCCCAAATAAATTTATTAAGGCCTTTCTGCCACTCAGTTAAATTGATCTCATTCTTCAAAATCGGTATCATTTGGAACAAAAAGAGAAACTTGGGTAGAATATTCATTTTTATCACTGCAATTCTTCCCATGAGGGATAATTGCAACTTTTCCCAATTCTTCAAGTCTCTCTGTACCCTAACCCACAACCTTTCATAATTATTTTTAAATAATTTTGCATTAGAAACAGATAGCATCACCCCCAAATATTTTACCTTATTAACAATTTCAAAACCCGTCAAGTTAACCAAAGTCTGCTTCTCCCGACTAGTCATATTTTTAGGTAAAATTTTTGTCTTATTAACATTAATCTTAAAACCCGAAACCAAACCATAATTATGAATCAGCTGTAATAATTTTACTACAGAATAAGTAGGTTGCGACAAAGTGATAACCAAGTCATCCGCAAAAGCTCTTAACTTATACTCTTTTTTATTAACTTCTATTCCTTTAATTTCCTGCGACTCTCGAATTTTGATCAACAGTATTTCCAGTGTTTGTTAAGACAAACAGCAACGGTGATAATGGGCAGCCCTGTCTAGTACCTTTCTCTATTGTAAAAACCTCTGACAAACCTCCATTAACGATAAGTTGTGCCGTTTGTTTTTGATATATTACCATAAGAGCTTGCAATATCTTTTCACCAAAATTCATCTCTTCCATTACTCTTAACATAAAATGCCAATTCAATTGATCAAAAGCTTTTTCAGCATCTAAAAATATCAGCCCTGCAGGAACTTGGTTGTTTTTATCTAAATATTCTAATAAATTAATAATTTGTCTGACATTATTTTTCATGTACCTTCCAGTTATGAACCCAGATTGATCTTTATGCACAAGGTGGTGCACAACCCTCATAAGCCTATTTACTAAGATTTTTACAAATATCTTGTAATCCACATTTAAAAGAGATATAGGCCTATAATTCTTAGGTAAAGTAAGATCTTGATCTTCCTTTGGAATCAATGATATAAAAGCAGTACGCCATGAGGGAGGAATCTCTTGACCCTGTAAAATGCCATTAAAAAGATCACCTAATGGTTGAGTCATCTCCTCCAATAAGGCTTTATAATAAACAGCTGTTAACCCATCCGTACCCGGTGCTTTCCCTGGTTTCAATTGTTGAATTGCTAGCGAAATTTCCTCCTTAGTAATTAAACCATTAACTTCATGTTTCTGATCCTCTGTCAATTTAGGGAAACTAACCTCACTTAAGTATTTATTTATCTCTAAAATTTGCACATTAGTAGATTTATATAATTTTTGATAATAATCCAAAAAAGATTTCTTAATCAATTCCTTCTGAGAAACTAATTTACCCTTGTAATTTATTTTATCTATTGTTCTCTGTCTCTGTTTCTTTCTCAACTGATAAGCCAACCATCTCCCTGGCTTGTTAGCATTACAAAATGTGTTTTGTTTCATAAACAATAAATTGGTTGCAGCTTGATCTGCTAACAACATATTAAATTGTGTTCTTAACAACTTTAAAGATTCTTTAATACTTTCATCAGAAGGATTTAAAATCAAAGACTTTTCTTTTAATTTAATTTCATCTTCCAATTCTTTACGTTTCTGAATCTGTTTTTGCTTATGACAGTTATTCATTTTTATCAAAATCCCACGCATAAATGCTTTCCCTGCATCCCATACCATTGACATTGAAGTCCCCTTATACATATTCAAAACAAAGTAATCCTTTAAACACTCCTTTAGTTTCTGAACATTTTTTTCTTGTCTAAATAAATTCTCATTCACCCTCCAGGATCTTCTCTCCTCTTTTTCTTGAGTCAACTCCATCCAAACTGGACTATGATCCGTCAATTGTGGCAAATTCTTAAAGAGATGGGAGTACCAGACCATCTTATTTGTCTCTTGAGAAACCTATTTGCGGGTCAAGAAGCAACAATGAGAACTGGACACGGAACCACTGATTGGTCCGTCCACTCTGCAAAGGCCTGTAATTTATATTTCTGATCTTTTATCTCCATCCTTTAATCTCCAGATCTTGTCTAATATTCCTGGCCAGCACTTCCAATGTAAGAATGAATAGCAAGGGGGACAATGGACATCCCAGCCTTTTTGCCTTTTTTAATATCAAAGTTATCTGTATAGTCTCCGTTTAGAAGTATCTTTGCTTCCTGGAGGCACTGCAATACCAGAACGATGCTTGGAGTGGACAGAGCAAAGAACTTTGGTCACTCTATAGACTTAGAAGAATGGCAAAAACTATGGGACCGAAATATTAAATTTACCAAAGCAGCTGCATATAAGGAAAACTTATATAAAATGTTTTATAGATGGCATATGACACCACTTAGATTAGAGAAAATGTTTAAAAATGTTTCAAATATGTGTTGGAAATGTAAACAACAACCAGGCACTTATTACCACCTGTGGTGGATTGGCCCTAATGCTAAGAAATTTTGGTTTAAGATTCATATGTGGCTAGAAAAGATGATTAAAATACAGATATAATTTAAACCGGAACTGTGTTTGTTAGGAATATTACGTTTGAATTATGGAAAAGAGAATGAGTACCTAATATTACATGTGTTAACAGCTGCGAGAATAGTATTTGCTCAATTCTGGAAAAATGAAAATTTACCATCTGACCAGATTATAATAACAAAAACACTTGAATGTGCAGAAATGGATAGATTAACTTTAAAAATGAATGAGAAAGAAGACACAATTTACTTTAAAACATGGGACAAATTTTATCAATGGTTAGCAACATGATAGAATGAGAAAAGGTTATGAAACTTAAAGAGATAATTGATAATTTGTACTTATCTTTCATGTCTATTTTGATAATTTTTTTCTTTTTCTTTTTCCTATTTGTATAGTTATTTTAATAATAACTAAATTATAGTTAATAAGTAATATATCAATATTTTAAAGTTATTACAACTAATTAGTAATATATTAGTAATATTATATTAAGCATTGTTATTTAGTAAAATGAATGAGATATATTGACCAACTTGTTATTTTCATGATTATAGATAAAATTAATTAGTGTAAACTGTTTAATATTAGATTAACAATTAAGATTTAATATATACACCCGGATGGGTCTACTTGCTGAAGCGATGTTATTTCGTGGGAATAATCCCACTATTGTGTTTACCCTTTTCCTTTGGTCTAACCTTTTTGTATGTTTCCCTTTGTTATACCTTTGTTGACCTTATTCCCTTTTTACCCTTAAAAAACTTAATAAAACATTTGTAAAAGAAAAAAGAAAAAAAGAAAACCAAGATCATGGCATCCAGCCCTCTCATTTCCTGGCAAATAGATGGGGAAGAAATGGAGGTAGTGACAGATTTTATCTTCCTGGGTTCCAAGATCACCACAAATGGGGACTGCAACCAAGAAATTAAAAGATACTTGCTCCTGGGGAGGAAAGCTATGGCAAATCTAAATAGCATACTAAAAAGTAGAGATATCACCCTGCCAACAAAAGTGCATATAGTCAAGGCCATGGTTTTCCCATTTGCAATGTATGTCTGTGAAAGTTGGACCATAAGAAAGGCTGAGTGCCAAAGAATCGAGGCCTCTGAACTATAGTGCTGAAGAAGATTCCTGCGAGTCCCCTGGACTGCAAGGTGATCAAACCTGTTAGTCCTAGAGGAAATCAATTCTGACTGTTCTTTAGAAGATCATGCCAAACCAACCTTATTTCATTCTTTGATAAAATGACTAAATTAGCACAGGGCTTTTCAACCTTTTCACAGATTGTACCACTTTTAGGACATCACAATATTTGAGTATCACCAGTGCTTAGCAAGGTGTCAAAAACCTGATGACTAAAAAAAAAAAAAGGGGGGGGGATTTTGCGTTTTCCTGATTAGATTCATTTGTTGTTATAGAAATGGCTAGTTTATAATATTATGGAAAAGAAAAAGTTGAAGTTCAATGTTAATGCTTCCTTCTATTGCAACAGAGGAATTCTGTTCTTTTTCCCTTCTCCCCCTCACTTTCCTCCCCTTTTTCTTCTGCACTATGTCCTACTACTTGCTTTTGTATTTTATTCTATAATCTAATAAAATATTACAAACTGTAGAAAAAAATAAAAAAGTACCAGTTTTAATTTCTTCAGTGGCTTTTCCTTTGCTGAATCACTTTTCCTTTGCAAATGTATGATGAATTTATCCATGTTTATTAATATGCACCACTACCAGCTAGTTCAGGGGTCTTCAACTTGGCACTTTTAAGACTTGTGGACTTCAACTCCTAGAATTCCTCAGCCCTCATGGCTGGTTGAGGAATTCTGGGAGTTGAAGTCCACAGATCTTAAAGTTGCTAAGTTTGTAGACTCCTGAGCTAGCTGGTTGGCCCTTCTTCCTCTCTCCCTTCTGAACTCTTCCACGGTGTAGTAAGAATGCACCCCCCAATCCCTTCCCTGTACCCTTAAAGACACAGGAATCAAGTGCAAAGCAAGAAAGGCTCACAAAATAAGTCTCCATTTTTGTTTTCTCTTTAAGCTGCCTCAAGTGTGTCACGTGTCACAATGTTGCAATCCTAGACTGAAAGGCTCTGGCAATTATGAAAAGCTTTAGCTTTACATTAAGCCTCTTTACCTTCAAAGAAAACTTTCTAAAAGCCACAGACAGACTCAATTAAAGGGGGTAAAACTAATTTCATTTGTTTAAAGGGATTAAACCTTTCCTGTTGTCTTTTTTTCTTCCCCCACCCAAACCACCTCCTTTTATAGCCTCTCCTCTCCTCACCTCCCTTTTTCTTCAGTACACATCCAGCTCTGAGCTGCTTCTGGAAGTGCCAATCAGCTGGAGCCCTGATGGCTCCTGGGGCTTCTGCCAAGCCCAGATAGTCATTCAGCTGCAGCTGCCTCTCCCTCAGGCTGCTTAGGCTCATTCCCCTCCCCTGCTACACTTGGCTAGCAGTCACATGCCACCTGCCATGTGGCAAAGTACCACAGGTGGGACACATACCACCAGTTGAAAAGTCCTGAATTAGTAGACCAGCAAAATGCTGTGGATGTAGTATACTTAGACTTCAGTAAGACATTTGATAAAGTAGACCACCCCTATTTCTTGGTAAGGTAGAAAAAGGAATAGACAACATCACCCCCACATGGATCTGTAGCTGGCTGGCAAACAATACACAATGAGTAGTCCTCAATGGCATTATATCCACATGGAGAGAAATAAGCAGTGGGGTACCACAAGGCTCTGTCTTAGGCTCAGTACTCTTCAATATCTTCATCAATGACTTAGATGAGGGAATTGAAGGGTAACTCATCAAATTTGCAGATGACACCAAACTGACAGGAGTAGCCAATACCCCAGAAGACAAACTCAGGATCCAAAAAGATCTTGACAAACTTGAACAATGGACCTTATCAAACAAAATGAGTTTCAGTGTGGAGAAAAGCAAAGTTTTACATGTAGGCAGGAAAAATCAAAGGTACAATTACAGATTGGGCAAGGCCTGGCTTAAAAACAGTAACTCTGAGATGGACCTTGGAGTCCTAATGAATGATCACTTGACTATGAGCCAGCAGTGTGCAGCAGCAGCCAAAAAAGCTAATACAATCCTGGGTTGTATAAACAGAGGCATAGAATTAAAATCACACAAAGTATTAATACCGCTTTATAAAACCCCATTAAGACCACATCTGGAATACTGCAGCCAATATTGGTCACCTATCACAAAAAAGATGTTGAGAGTTTGGAAAAAATTCAGAGAAGAGCAACTAAGATAATCAAAGGCCTGGAGACTAAAACATATGAAAAATGGCTGCTGGACTTGGGTTTGGCTAATCTAAAGAAAAGAAGAAATAGGGGAAACGTGATAACAGTATTCCAGTATTTGAGGGGCTTCCACAAAGAGGGGGTCACATTATTCACCAAAGCACCAGAGGGCAGAACAAGAAACAATGGTTGGAAACTGATCAAAGAGACAAGCAACCTGGAATGAAGGAGAAACTTCCTGACAATGCAGACAAATTAACCAGTGGAACAGCTTGCCTCCAGAAATCATGAGTGCTCCATCACTGAAGACTTTTAAGAAGAGGCTAGACAGTCACTTATCTGAGATGGAATAGGTTCTCCTGCTTGAGCAGGGGGCTGGACTAGAAAAACCTCCAATTTCCCTTCCAGCTCTATTCTATTATATTCTATTTGCAAGAAATTCATGGCCTTTATTTATTTATTTATACTATTATAAATGCAGCCGCGCGAGTGATAGTGGGTGCTCCTCGATACACCCACATTACACCTATCCTCCGTGAACTGCACTGGTTGCCTATTGGTCTCCGGGTCCAATTCAAGGTGTTGGTTATTACCTTTAAAGTCCTATATGGCTCAGGGCCAGGCTATTTGCGAGACTGCCTACTACCTCATAGTTCCCTTCGTCCGGTTAGATCCCACAGGCTGGGCCTCCTTCAGGTCCCGTCGGCCAAGCAGTGCCATTTGGCAGGGCCGTGGAGGAAGGCTTTCTCTGTGATGGCACCCACGTCTTGGAACCAGCTCCCCCCGGAGATTAGGACCGCTCCCACCCTGTTGGTTTTCCGTAAGCTGCTTAAGACCTGGCTTTTCCGGCAGGCCTGGGGTTTATAAAACCTGACCCCTGGATGACTGTAATTGTACTGTTTTGTTTGTCATGTTTTATGTTGTTTTTATTGTTAGCCGCCCAGAGTCCTACGGGAGTGGGGCAGTTTATAAATTTTAAAAATAAATAAATAAATAAATAAAAGTGTCCCTCTGAGAAACAGCCGAGAGGAAGAGGTGAGGTTGGAGCGTTGGTGGACCAATGGCAGGAAAGGAGTGCTGGCAGAGAGCCAGCCGAGTAAGAATGCCTGTGTTTTATCAGCGGTGGGGGCTTCCTCAGAAGAAGTGCCCCCACCCCCCTTGTTGCCGAAGTGCTACTCAGCGTTCGCAGAAGGCCAGCAGTTTTGCAGAAGCGTCCGCCCCTCGGGCAGGGATCCTGCCCCTCCCAGTCTAGGGTGGCGGAGGGAGGCGGTGTGAGCAGGGCTTTACCCCCCCCCAGGGAAACCCCACCATCAGCAGCCTCTGCTCAGGTGGGCGTCAGGAGCAGCTGGTGGGAGCCGGCAGGCTGTGCAGAGGATGCTGCTTCCTTGGGGTTGACCGCACCTGGTGCCATCGCGCTGAGCGGCAGAAGCCCTAGGACCCCGACGGATGGACGCTCAGCGTTTCCTCCTCCATGCTCGGCCACTTCTTTGGCAACCTGAAATCTTCTCCTGGAGCCCAGCAGCAGAAATTCTTTGGCCAGTGGGATCCAAATTAGGCTGCTTCCACTGGAACGAGAGGGGCCAGCTAGTCCCATTGGGGTGAGGCAGTTCCTCATATACTGAAAAGCTTCACAAGTGCACCCCCATGCTTATTATGGGATGTTACCCAGTTACATTTGTCTTCAGCAGATCAGGAACAAGCAATGAAATATAATGAAATGCTAATGTGTTTAGGATTTACATTACTTTTATTAGAAAGTTAAAGTACCCATATTTTCCAGTGTATAAGACGACTTGCTAAACCATGAAAATCTTCTCAAAAGTTGGGGGTCGTCTTATACGCCCAGTCGTCTTATACGCCAGAAAATATGATATATATTTTTGGAGCAATTTGATACTTTCTTCTCATGGTGTTGTCCAAAGTCACCGCACAATACATTTTATGCTAGAAACCTTGAACATTGAATGAAAAGAATATATAAATAAGTTATTTATATAAGTTTATATACATACAAAAATAAAGGAAAAAACAAAAAATAAATGAATAAAGAAGTAACTTACCCCTTCGTCACAGGTACAAACACTTCAGTAAATTATCGCCATCCCTTAAGTTACAATAAATCACTCTTCTTTCCCTAATATATATTTTAATTATTAACAAAATTGTAGCCCGTAAGGTTCTTGCAGTCCAGTCTTAGTAACTATTTCCAGGAAGAAGGAAGTTAACTTTTGAAACAGGTTTATGGCCCATTACAAATGTATGCAAAAACTCGTTTCTCCTGCATTCCCTAAGAGGAACTGTGATATAGTGTTTATATCATTATTATTTTTATTAAATCAATGTCTTAGTCAACTTATTTTTAAAAACTCATAACCTTCTTGTAATAGTTGAACTACAAAACAATACCATTTGGTAATTTAAATTTAACGTAAGCATCAATTAATACCGTAAAGATCTTAATTTAAAATTAGGTAAAATATTCTTTAAAACAATAATCTTGGATTGATAAAAGCTTACAGAGAAGCTCAATCTTTAATGCTCACTAATATTGTTGATTCTAAGGCAAAAGGGTAAAGGTGTACCTGCCAGGTTTACCTGCTAGTTGTGACTAACTTTAAGGGCAGAGCTCATCTCTGTTTCTTGAGCCAGCATTATCTAGAGATGTTTTTATGGCTATGTGGCCAACATAATATCATGCTGCAGCACAGAACATATGGCAAAACATGGAATGATGTTACTTGCTTATATGCTTATATGTAATTCCTATTCATTTACATGCTTTCGAACTACTAGATTGGCAGGAGCTGGGACAGGTGATAGGAGCTGCCTCCAGCTAGTGGCACTTGGGTCTCAAACTGTTGAGCTGTAGACCTTTAATGGTCAAAGACTCCTAAGACTCCTGTTGATCCTAAGGTTGATTAATAAAAGAGATGAACCTTGGCCAAAAAATGACAATAAATGCCATGGCAATCAACCCTATAGTGCATCAAGCTAAACAGAACTATCACAGTCCTTGTTTTTCAAAAATATTTCATACAGTTAGTCCTTGACTTTTGACCACAATTGATATCAGAATTTGTGCATGGGAATTTAGTTAGTCATAACAATACTGTAACTAGTGTGAGAACCAAGGTTTTTGAAATAAGAGATGATAAGAATTGGCAGATTGGAGAACTGGAGGGAAAGTCTGCATTTCAAACTAATTGGAGAATGTGATGGCTGTAAATTAGAGGAGGGAATTGTGCTTTGATACTATGTACATGGGAGTTTAGTTAGACATAACAATACTATAACTAGTGTGAGAACCAAGGTTTTTGAAATAAGAGATGATAAGAATTGGTGGATTGGAGAACTGGAGGGAAAGTCTGCATTTCAAACTAATTGGAGAATGTGATGGCTGTAAATTAGAGGAGGGAATTGTGCTTTGATACTATGTGCTCAGGGGAGGGGAATTTAGATTTTGGCTTTGGCTATGTAAGTGGCGATGCTATGCTTCTTGAATAAAGATTCTTTAAAGTAAACAATGCCTTGAAGTTCTTTGAAGAGTTTCATCTGTTGGAACCATGACAATGGTTTTAAATGAATCACAGCAGTTTTTAAGTAAATTGAATGGCTATTAAGTGAATCCTCCTTCCCCCATTGACTTTGGTTGCCAAACGACAACTGGGAAGATCATAAATGGCAATCACATGACCCTGGAATATTGCAATCTTTAAAAATACATACTAATTGCCAAGTGCTTAAATTTTAACCATGTGATTGTAGAGATGTTGTAATGATTGTAAGTGCAAGGACTAATTGTAAATCATTTTTTAATGACATTGTAACTTTGAATAGTTACTAAATGAATAGTTGTAAGTTGAGGACTACCTGTATTCTTATTGTGACAGCATTAACTATGCAATAATAGGTTTAGAATTTGTGGACTGTTGCATTTAGAATAGAATAGAGCTGGAAGGGACCATGGAGGTCTTCTAGTCCAGCCTCCTGCTTGAGCAGGAGACCGGCCCTATACCATTTCAGGCAAGTGACTGACTAGTCTCTTCTTAAAAATCTCCAGTGATGGAGCGCCACAATTTCTGAAGGCAAGCTGTTCCACTGGTTAATTGTCCTCACTGTTAGGATTTGAACATTCAATTATTTTCAAATGATAAAGACTAGAAATTTATCTAAGTTTTTATTCAATACTTTCAAAGGCATGTGCATAAATAAGTTGACATGTCATACTTTCCTAAAGAAGATGCATCAAATATTTCATCTTGTAGTTGATTTATCTATTCTTGTAGGAATATGTTTCTCTATTTCCATCCTGGCAGCTCAGCATAATGTTCTGACTGTCTTGACTATTCAGGGCTCAGGCAATAATCCATGATCCAGAAGGTTCCATTATTTTTCCTGCTCAGTATGGAGCTATT
This sequence comes from Crotalus tigris, assembly GCF_016545835.1. NCBI lineage: Eukaryota > Metazoa > Chordata > Lepidosauria > Squamata > Viperidae > Crotalus > Crotalus tigris. The sequence goes on from NW_024100230.1 coordinate 25,941, forward strand.
AGGTGGATAGTCATCATCTAGACCACAGGTGTCAAACTTGCCACATCACATGATGTATTGAGACGTATTGTGACTTTTTTTGCATTGCTGTAGCTGGGGTGGGCGTGGCATCTATATGATGCAACTGGCCCACAGGCCGGCAGTTTGACACCTCTGATCTAGACAGAGGAATAAAAGTGTTCTAAAATGCAAATATCAGGTGGGAGAAAGCACAACAATTAAGCAAGAAAATAAGCACCTTTCATTCAGTTGTATGTAGTTCTGGACAGTCTACTTCTGTTCAAGATTCATCCACTATCTATATCAAGGGTGTCAAATCGCAACATCACATGATGTGTTGCAATGTATCACGACTTTTTTCCATTGCCGGCAATGGGGTGGGTGTGGTTTCACCATGACGCAGCCAGCCCACGGGCTGGCAGTTTGACACCCCTAATCTATATAGACTACTGCTTTCACAATTTTGTTATCACATCTCTCTTATTTAGGGTCACAAATTCTATCAGTTGATGTGTTTCAAACAGTATTCATTCATGCAGTGGATTCAGAGATAGAATAAAAAAAGATACACAATAAAACGTTAACATAATTTAAAATTCAATAACCTATACAATATAAACCAAAATAATATTGCTTTAAAAGAAAGTCCTCTTCCTTAATTCTCCAGAAATCCCTTCCAAAAACAGAAGCACAGATCACATGGTGGTTAAAAACAACTACCCCCAATCCGTTACTATACGTGGATACTTTCTAAAAGAGATGCAAAATCTGATGCCCTCACTATATGTGGCTGCTGAAAGTCTTGATCTCATTTCTTAAGCCTCTGCAGAAGATGCTACTAATTTATAAGAGAACAGCCATTTCAAAAACTTCTATAAGCAGTGCTATATTGTTGCATTCAATTACATCAATACTAATTATTTTAAAATGAAATGTAATTCTTTGGCTCGCTTTTGTCTTGACCTTGCTTACTTCTTAGTTCCAGACCTACCACTTTTGTAAGTATGGTTTTTGTTCTGTTCTATGCATTGGTAAGGCATTGAGATGAGGCAGGAGTAACAACAGATGCTTCTTTATTCAAACTCCAACAGAACAACACAAAATGCTGCTGATCCCTTTTATACCCTTTTGCAGGGACAGTATCAGCCAATAAATGCAATGTATTTTCCCGCTTTGTGCATGCACAATAGGCTGGAGGCAGAGGGTCTCTCTGCAGCTTCCTGCACTTGCTCTGTCAATCACAGGTCCAGGACATAACACCCCTCCCCTCTTGGTTAAAAAAATAGATACTACTATTTCAACTACTACAAATCATTCTCCATTGCATACTTAATACTTTACAATACCACAGTACACTTTTGAGTGTGTTCTGATTTCTAGGAAACACTAGGCCTGCCTGCTTACGGACAGGAAACTTACATAATCTTGTAAGAAGGACCTCTCACCCACTCTGAGCATCTTGGAGCTGCTGTAAGTGCACGGTCTGCAAGCTTGCCTGCCAGGCTCGGCAGACTGGGAATTTGAGACCCATTTGATGCGGGTGAACCCGGATCTTGCTAGCTGGCCTGGTCCAGTAGGCCCAACCCTTTGTCCATTTGACTTCAGCTGGCTCTTTCCAGTAAGCCCAGACCAGAGTTCCTTGGTGGGGTGGAATTCCCCGGATCAGCGAGAGACCCCAGTTGGGAACACTGTCCTGTAGACACAAGGCCTGAGCTAGGTGTGGCATGAAAAGCCAACTGTGTGCAATGTCCCATGGACCCAGTGCCAGAGTCAGGAGCCACCTCATTGGCAAAACCCCTATTTGGAGAGTGCAAACCCCCGCTTTCACAGACAGACTGAGATCCACGATCGTGATCATGGTCCTTCCCCCCCCCCGAGAGCAGAGTCAGGAGCAGAAGGTGACTAGGTAGCCTCAATGCAGCACGCAACCATCTTCCAAGGCCACTTCGTATGACAGTGGCCCAGTGACTTTGCAGACCACTGCTGTCACCCAAAGATGTCCAGGTCCATAGTTCCTTGCCCAAACTAGATCGCCCACCTGTAGTCTCCTTGGTGCCTGCAGCTGTGACACCTGTGAAGCCACTCGGTCTGGGTGCAATCTGTCTAGTTTGGTAATAAAACGGCGACCCCAGCAGAGTTCAACTGGGCTCTTGCCTGTAGCTGTGCAAGGTGTGGTGCAGTGGCAAAGTAGAAAATCAACTAACCTGTGGGGCCTGTTCCCATGAGTAAGCCTCTTCAAGGCATCTTTGGTGGTGTGCACCATGCGCTCAGCTTGGCCGTTGGAAGCTAGATGAAAGGGAGCCGAAGTAGCATGATGACTCATGTTGGCTTTCAGGAAAGCCTGGAACTCTGAAGAGATGAATTGAGGTCCATTTTTGGAGACAAGGACATCTGGGAGCCCATGAGAGGCAAAGATTCCCCTCAGCACCTGGATGGTCCTGGCAGTAGTCGTGGTGGACACTGGAATGATCTCTAGCCATTTAGAGTGACTGTCCACAACAATGAGGAAGAATTGCCCCTGAAAGGGCCCAGCATAGTCGATATGAACCCTCGACCAAGGAGCTTGTATGTCCTCCCATCTATGCACGGTAGCCTATGGCATTTCAGGCCTGGACTGTTGGCTAATGTGGCACCCATGGACCTGGGTCTCAATCTCTTTATCAAGCCTAGGCCACCAGAGGTAGCTGCGCACAAGCACCTTCATCCGCACTATTCCTGGATGTCCCTCATGCAGTGACTGCAAGACTCTAGTCCTTAATAAGGTTGGGATCACTACCGTGATACCCCACAGGATACAACCCTTAAAAGTGGATAGCTCATGCTTCTTTTTCCAGAAACTCTGGAAATTGGTGCCAGGACACGTGTCAGGCCATCCTGACAGCACCCAGTTCAATATGCGTGTTAGTGTGTTATCAGTGGCTATTTCTGCAGCCACATCCCCTACATTGAGGGGAGACTCAGGCAAATCCTGGATAGCCAAGATGTGGTTAGATGGAGCAGGATCTGATTCTAAGAGCTGTAGAGGCAACCTACTAAGGCCATTTGCGTGGCCCAATTCTTTGCCTGGTTTGTGAACCAGGAAATAGTCATACGCAGAAAGGAAAATTGACCACCTCAGCATTCTAGGAGAAATTATGTGTGGGGTTTGCTTGTTTGTTGTGAACAACCCCAGTAGTGGCTTATGGTCTGTAAAGACCATGAAGTGGCGACCATACAAAAAGTCATGGAACTTTTTTATGCCAGCCACAATGGCCAAGGCTTCTCTGTCTATCTGTGTGTAATTATGCTCAGCAGAAGACAGAGTCCTTGAATAGTAGGCTAAAGGAACTTGTGTACCATCAGCCTTGAGGTAGCTTAAGACAGTCCTGATCCCATAAGGGGATGCATCGTAAGCTATACACACTGGCAGCTGCTCATTGAAATGAGCTAGAACAGCATTTGAAGACAACAATGCTGTAAGGACCCACGCCACTTTGCATCTTAAGATGCTAGGTTTTACTGAGGATGCTCCCTTCGTTTTTAGTAAGTTAGTGAGGGGTAAGGCTATCTGGGCAAATGAGAGGATGAATTGGCGGGTAAAAGTTTGCAAAGCCCAGGAAACTTTGTAGTTGCTTTCTTGTGCGGGGTGGTGCCCAATCTAATACTGCTCTGACCTTCTCTGGGTCCATTTCAATGCCCTGGGGGGATATGCGATAACCTAGGTAGTCTATCCTTTCCTGGTGGAATTCACATTTTGAGAGTTTGGCATATAGGTGGGCGGCTCGCAGCTTCTTTAAAACCGCTCTGACAAGGTTGACATGTTCCTCTTTTGTTTCGGTGAAGATAAGAATGTCATCCAAGTAAACAAGGACCCCCTTAAACAGGTGCTCCCTTAGAACGTCATTGATTAATTGCATAAAGACTGCAGGGCCCCCTTGTAATCCAAATGGCAAGACTTTGAATTGATAGCACCCCATGGGGCAGTTAAATGCAGTCTTCCATTCGTCCTCTTCCTTAATTTTCACGCGATAGTAAGCTTCCCTTAGGTCTAGTTTAGAAAAAAATTTCCCTTTCGATAGGTGTGACAGCATGTTTTTCATGAGGGGCAGAGGGTATAGGTTGCTTTCACTGATTGTATTCAAGGCTCTATAATCCACGCATAAACGTAAAGAGCCATCCTTCTTCTCTCTAAAAAGGACCGGGGCAGCCACTTTAGGCTTGGCTGGCTCAATGAAACCTCTCTCTAGGTTTTTTTTTTTATGAATCTTTCCATTTCCTCCTTCTCCTTTGGGCTCATGGAGTATAATCTGGGCTTCGGGAGTTTTGCCCCAGGCTTGAATTCAATGGTACAGTCTGTGGGTCGGTGGGGGGGGAGCTCATTCGCCCTCTCCTCACTGAAAACTTCAGCAAGGTCTCTGTATTCCTCTGGTATTTCTGTTAGTCTCTTTTCCTCTCCTATGGATGCTTTTTCTATTCTTGATTCTGGTAGCCTCCCTTGGGGTTTTAAGTCCATGGGGTCCCCCTTCGGGAATTTGATTTCTGTCGTCCTCCAATTTACCCAGGGGTTCCATTTTTTTAACCATTCCATCCCTAGGATCATTTCGCATTACATGCCTGGGGTCACCACAAACGTTATGTCCTCCTCATGTTTGCCCAGGGAGAGGTGTATTGGTAGAGTGGCTAGGGTAGCAATGAGGACATCATCAAAATATGGTCAAACTCCCGGAATGTTACAAAGCGTGTGCTCCATCATGCTTTGGAAAATGCCAGGAGTTACATTAACCCTGAACTGCAGTCTTCTGACTTTGAAAGCTCCCCGGTGCATTACGATCATCTGGGCCTCTGCCATTGCATCATCAACCAGTAGCTGTTGATAGGCCTGGGCCAAATCAAGTTTGGCAAAACCTCGACTACCTTTGAGTGAGGCCAAAATGTGGCTCACCACAGGCATCGGATAAGAGTGCTGCTGTAATTCTTTGGTTAGCATGCATTTATAGTCAGCACAAATGCGGACTTCCCCGTTGGCCTTGAGTGGCGTGACTATGGGTGTTTCCCATGGACTGCTATCCAAAATCCCTTGCTATAGCAGTTTATCCAGCTCAGCATTCATCTTTTGCTTAAGCACAAAAGGCACCTGACGAGGCTTAATCTAACCAGTGCAATGGAGGGGTCTAACCATAAGGCAATTGGAGGCCCCTTGTATGACCTAGTTCTGGGCTGAACACATCAGCAAACTCCTTGCAAACTATTGCCGTTTGCAAGCTGTGTAGCCCAGTCACCTGAATTCCAAGTGCCTCAAACCAATCGAGTCCGATTAGACTCATGCGGTCACCCTCAACCACAACAACGTCCAAAAACCCTTCCAAATTCCTACGTAGCACTCTGAGCGTGGCCTCCTCTTTTACACTGACTTGGGAATTCTGAAAGTCCGTTAAAATAAGATTCGACGGCCTGAGTTTAACCCTCTGGCCACTTCTACAGTAGATCTGCTTGAAAGTGTTCTGGGAAATGATTGACAGGCTGAACCCATTTCCAGCTCCATCATTAAGGGGACCCCCTGCAATTTGACATCAATAATGCAGCTTCTTCTTCAATGACCGGGTGGCCCCTGTTCTCAATATGCTTCTTCAGGACGCACAAAAACCCACCCTATTCTGGCTGGGGACCCTGATACCTTTCCGAGGCAATTCTTCCAATGGACAGTCTTTCCTGCAACCCAAACAGACAGCAGCTATGTGGCCTTGCCGGCCACATGCCCGGCAAGTAGCAGAGCGAAAATGGCAGTCGGAGAACTTGTGGTGGCCTCCACATCCAAAACAGAGAATGGAACTGCCTTGTCAGCTTGCTCTTGTGATCTTCTCTCCGATGGCTGCTGCAAACGATCAACCTCATTTTCGAAATCCAGTTTGGATACCTCTCAAGCAACCTCTGGAAGGACTGAGCCTGAACACGTAGGGTTCTTGGAAAGCTGCAAGGCCTTAACAGCTCCTCCCGCTACTTTTTCAGCCGTGATCTCCCTTAGCGCATCTTGGAAGGAAACGTCTTCTTTTGCAAAAATCTTTTGCTGCAGTTCTCGGCTAGCCAATCTCGTAGCCGTTCCTCCAAGTCTTTGAACTCACAGTGCCTTGCATCTTGACATAGGGCAGCAATAAAGTCTGCAGCAGACTCTCCGGGATGTTGGTCCTGCTGTTCAAATGCATGACGCCTGCAGTCACTGATAGCTTTGGTTCAAAATGTTCCTTTAACATTTTCTTCAGCTCTGCATAAGTGATGGATTCCAATGGTGCTGGGGCAACCAAGTTTTCAGCAATATCAAAAGTCTCTTGCCCACAGACACAAAGTAACATTGCGGCTTTGAGCCCGTCCTCCCGAACTTGGTTTACTCTAAAGTAGTTCTCCACTCTGGCAATGTAGGAGCTCCAACATTCAGGGTGCGTTGTGTTGAATTCAGACAGACGTCCAATCTTAGCCATAGCTTCTTCTTGACGGCCTTGTCCAACATCTCGTGCTGCTCAGGCTTGCAAAGGGGTTCCAGGACAAATCTTGATGAGTCTCCTCCAGAGTCTTCATACTGGTAGGCAGAGTTGCATAAGTTGGAATTCCGAACTTCCAAGCACTTCGGCCTCCTGTGGTGAGTCAACCTATTATTCTTTTGTTTTTTTCTTGCAGCACGATCCCACCCTCATCGCCAATGTTCTGTTCTGTGCGTTGGTAAGGCATTGAGATGAGGCAGGAGTAACAACAGATGCTTCTTTATTCAAACTCTAACAGAACAACACCAAATGGCGCTGATCCCTTTTATACCCTTTTGCATGGACAGCGTCAGCCAATAAATGCAACACATTTTCCCGCTGTGTGCAATAGGCTGGAGACAGCCTGTCTGGCCCGGGCAGGCCACGTGGTCTGCCTGGGTCTCTGTGCAGCTTCCTGCACCTGCTTTGTCAATCACAAGTGCAGGACATAACAGTTTTCATCCCATGATTTGAACAAAGTTAAGATAATTGTTAAATGTAAAACCTTGTGAAATAAATGGCACATCTAGCTTGTCTTTGTTTACACTTGTGCAAATCCATTCATATTAGCAGTTCTTTTGAGGATGAACTTGGAATGGGATCTACCCATAAGCCACTTATAACTTCTTCCACTTGACTGGAAATTATGCTTTGCAAGGGAGATGCTTCATAGACATTCTCATTAGTTATAACACCAGCCGAACCAAGTTTTTGATTTCAACCTGGAAACTCATCCCACCCATCTTCTTGCCCTTCTTTTTTTTTAATTTTACACTGAACCAATAGGAGAGAAAATAGGACTTTTCTTATTAAAATGAAATGACAGAATAATTTGCTTTTTTTTTTGCAACTGGCTTTTTATTTTTACAAAAGCAACCCACTCTTTTTAAAGTTTCTTTTCCTAAAGACTATGCATCACAGGTTGCTCAAGTTGTTTATTGCATGTCACAGTAGGACTATATTTAGCATGTGGCATTTGGCTTGCAGGTGTAGAAGGTCAAATAAAAACTGCAAATAGAAAAGCTTGAGAAATTAGCAAAATATTTTGTTGAAAGAAAAATCATCAGAGTCCAATCCATGTCGAGAATAAGCAAAATGGAGGCTGCTTAGGAAGGAAAGTTCAGTTTATTGAAGAACAGAAGAGCAATAGCATGTGATTCTGGGACAGCTGACAGTGGGACAATGGTGGAACAGTGATGGGTTTTTATACCTTCTTGAGCTTTTGTGTTTGGAGTTGTTCCTGTTCCTGTGGCTTTGTATTTGAGGTTCTTCCTATTCCTGTGCAATGAACTTTGACCTGAGCTTTTGGTATTCTAATGGTGGTATTCTAATTATGTCCTAAAGGTCATGTTCTGTCCTTAGGAGTCTTTGTTTTTCTAATTCCATCAGCTCAAACCTTCCTCCCCCCCCCCCCCGGTCTTTCTGAATAGGATTATCAAATCTGCATTTCTACAGAACTGGCCTGCTGAGTTTCTGTTTGGGGCTATTAAGAAAAACTGGACCTGCTTTTCTGCCTTTAAGATCCTTTGGGGAAATATAATATTCTGCCTTTTTACTATCCCCCAAAATATTTCCTCCTCTAGGAGGGTGTGTGTGTGCTGACTTCCAACACTTTGTTAACATAGTCACTATGCTGGTGGTAGCAACAGGCCAAGGCCTAGCTGGATTGCATACTTTTTATACAGAATCACTAAATATCCAGCAAAGAACAGCACTCCAAGTTTCTTGTTCCCTCGCCTTCCCATTGCCCACTGAAGAATTACAGGGTAGTATTATACTAAATTAGCTACTGTGTATGTATTCTGTTGAGACATAATCAAACACAGCCCATGTCTCTGGGATCAAACAACTAATCTTAGTGGTTTTGTCAGACCACTGACTCCCTCATCAATCATGCTCCAGACTTTGGAAAGTTTGAGGTACTGCTGAATACCCTTCTGTTATAGGCTGTGGCCAGCTTCTTTGTGACAAATGTACAGCAGACACCGACAATGTTATTTGTGTGAAACCAGCTGAACTTGATGGGATAAAGCCAGGGACCCAGGGGGAGGGATAATGATTCTGCAAAAGTGATTGCTAATGAGAAGGGCTACCTTTTTATTCCTTCTATAAAACAAAAATAATTGACTGCTGGAACTGCTTGTGCTGGGAATATTGATCAGTGACAGTTAGAGGCCTTCTTCACTATCACTCATCCTGGGAGGCCTAATTAACAAAGGCTGGCTTGTTGAATTAGATAAAGCTCAGTGTGCACTGAAATTAATGTGATGCTGTCTGAGCACCCTTTACCTAATACGGGAAAATCAAGTTTAAGTGGGAGAAAAGAGGAAAGTCTTGTTAAGAGCTAAAATAATTGTGACTGGAAAAGAAGTGGATAAATACCAGATCTTTACAAGGGCAAACATTTTTTTTTTTCTTTTAGAGCAAAGTCATATGCATTTTTTCATGACAAACCTTTTTTTATAGAATATTTTATTGAGTTTTATAAGATTAGGGAATGGATAGGGTCAATATAGGTATTGGGGTTCAGGGTAAGGTTCAAGGTTGGGTTGGGATAGGGGTAGGGGTAGGGGTAGGGGTAGGTACAACAATGGGGTTGCCACCAATAACATTTCTGAGCTTTAGCAAGCAGACTATTGTCCAGGTACATATATTCGATAACAGTAATTAATGTAATAGTAAATAGCTATAGTAAATAAGAAAAACAGTAATCATAAAGAGTATCTATTAATCATATTATTCATCTTACTAAGTATCGCAATCATTTCTCGCGTTCATTTTGCTAACCATGGGTAAAATTTTTCCCATGTTTTAAAGTAGACTAAGTCTTCTTTCTCTTTAATCTCTAAAGTTAATCTGTCCATTTCTGCACATTCTAAAATTTTCCTGATTATGATCCCATCAGATGGTATATTTTCATTTTTCCAATATTGGGCAAATGCTATTTTTGCAGCTGTCAATATGAATAATATTAAATACTCATTCTCTTTCCAATATTTAGGTCCTAATATTCCTAACAAAAACAATTCTGGTTTGAATTCTATCTGTGTTTTAGTCATCTTTTCCAACCATGTATGAATCTTAAACCAATTTTTTTTCACACTAGGACATATCCACCAGATATGATAGTAGATACCTGGCTTTTGTTTACATTTCCAACAATTATTTAAAACATTTTTAAACATTTTTGCTAGTCTTACTGGTGTTATATGCCATCTATAAAATGTTTTATACGTTTTATATGAAGCTGCTTTAGTCAGTTTAATGTTTCTATCCCATAACTTTTGCCAATTTTCTAAGTCTATAGAATATCCGAAGTTTTTTGCCCACATTATCATTGTTTCTTTTGCTTGTTCTTCTTGCATCTTCCAATTTAGCATAAATCTATAAAGTTTCTTAATCAAGTTTTCATCTGTTTTCAAAAGTATTTGGTCAATTTCTATTTATTCTTTATAAAATCCCATTGTCTTTACATCTTTCTCATATCTTGTTTGGATTTGCAAATAAGGCCACCATGCTAGGTCAATACCTTGTTGTTGTAAGACTTGCCTGTCTTTAAGTTTTCCGTCCTTGTCCAAAATATCTTTGTAAGTAATGACTTTGTCATAGTTGATTAAATTTGGGTAAGCAAAGGCTTCCATTGTTGAAAGCCACTCTGGTATTTTAACATAATTTTTTTGTTTTATTCTCTCCCATTCTACAAACAGTACATTCCTTATAGCATGGTTTTGGAAATACCTGTGTATTTTATTTTTCCCATACCACAGAAAGGCATGCCAACCCAATTGTAGGTCATACCCCTCTAGGTAGAGTAATCTTTTACTTCTCAGCGTTATCCATTCTTTGAGCCATGGTAAAATGGCTGCTTGGTAATATAGTCTCCAATCCGGAAGTCCAAATCCTCCACTGTCTTTAGCTTCTTGTAACATTTTCATTTTGATTCGTGCTTTTTTCCCTTGCCATATAAATCTCAATATTGTTGCATTTAAATAATCAAAGAATGCCTTTCCCAAATTTACAGGAATTGTTTGGAATAAAAAGAGTAGTTTCGGCAGGACACTCATCTTCACTGTGGCTATTCTTCCTAGCAGTAACAGTTGAAGGTTTTTCCACTTTTCCAAGTCTAGTTTTATTTGTTTCAACAGTCTTTCATAATTATCTTCTTTTAGTGTTGTACATCTTGGTGTTAAGTAAATTCCTAAATATTTAACTTTTTTGACTATTTGCAGATTTGTCTTTTTTGTGAGTTGGGTTTTCTGTTTGTCTGTTAAGTTTTTGTTAATACCTTAGTCTTTTCTCTATTTATTTTCAAACCAACCACTTATTCAAATTTTTCTATTTTCTGCAATAGTTTAGTAGTTGCTTCTAATGGCTCCTCCAAAATGAAAACCAAATCATCTGCAAAAGCTTGTAATTTATATTTTTGCTCTTTTATCTCCAGTCCTTTAATTTCTGTGTCCTGCCTAATATTTCTAGCCAGTACTTCCAATGTTAGGATGAAAAACAGAGAGGATAATGGGCATCCCTGTCTTGTACCTTTTTTAATATCAAAGCTTTCTGTATAATCTCCATTTAAGATTATCCTGGCCATTTGTTTATAGTAGATTGCTTGAACTGAATTTATGAAATTTTTGCCAAAGTCCATTTCAATCAGATGCTGAAACATAAATTGCCAATTTAAATTGTCAAAAGCTTTTTGCACATCAAGAAATATTAATGCCATCTGTTTCCTGGATGATTTTCATAGTATTCCAGAACATTTAAGATGATCCTTAAATTGTTTTTTATCTGTCTTTTAGGTAGAAAATCGTTTTGGTCTGTGTGGATAAATTCAGTCAGGAATTTCTTAATTCTTTCTGCCATTATCGAGGCAAAACTTTTGTAGTACACATTTAGTAACGATATTGGTCAATAATATTTTATTTGTGTGGGGTCAGTATCTTCTTTAGGTACCAAAGTAATATTAGCTTCAGTTCATGAGTTTGGTATTTTAGTCTCTGAAAAGATTTCATTGCACAGTTCCTTCAACATCGAGCTTAGTATATCTTGTAATGCTATGTAAAATTTTGCAGGAAGTCCATCAGGGCCCAGAGTCTTCTCTCTCTCTCTCTCTCTCTCTCTTTTTTCCCTTTGTATAGCTTCTATAATCTCCATCGTTGATATTTTCCCATTTAGTATGTTTCGGATATTCTCCAGGACTTTAGACAAGTCAGTTTATTTCATATAGGTCTGTATTCCCTCTTTAGAAACTACCTCTGCCTTGTAAAGTGTCTCATAATAGACCTAGATGATTTTTTTCATTGCATCATTGTGGAACTCTCCTTTTGAATCTTGTAGCTTATTTATCATTCTTTTTTCTTTTTCTTTCTTCAGTCTGTATGCTAACCATCTTCCTGGCTTATTAGCATTTTTGAAAAAGTTCTGTTTATTCCATTTAGTTTGCTGTGCCATTATATCCATCTCGGCCAGGTTTAGTTTGTTTTATTATCTCCATTTGTTTCTTAAGACCTTTTTTTGTGGATCAATTTGTAGCTCAAGTTCCAGTTTTTTGAGTTCTTCTCTCAACTTTAACTGTAATTGTTTCTTTTCTTTATCCTTTTTAGCAGTATAAGTTATGGCCAGACCTCTAAAATATGCTTTAACCGTGTCCCATACATTTTGGAGAGAAGTTTCTTCTTGTTTATTTTGAAGAAAAATTCAATTTTCCTTGTTGATAGTTGTTGAACTGGGGAAAGACTCTCCACTCCCCAGGTCCAATTTTCATCTGCTGGTGGGTGCGTTTGGGCCAAATGCCACCCCGGAGAGGTGGCCACCAAGGGGTGAAACTTTGGGGACCAAGGGCTGGCAGTAGCCAGCTCGTTGGAGCCAAAGCAGCCCCTGGAATTGGCAGAAAAAAGGCAGATGTCAGAATCCAATTATATTTCATCTTTAATTATCAAATATAGAAACTCCCAATTCTGCCTTCTCTGGATTCTGCCATAAGAGGGAGAGAAGGGGGAGAACAAAGGGGCTTTATGGCCCTCACTTTCCTTCCAGGAAAGGATAGACTACCTAGGTTATCGCATATCCCCCCAGGCATTGAAATGGACCCAGAGAAAGTCAAAGCAGTATTAGATTGGGCACCACCCCGCACAAGAAAGCAACTACAAAGCTTCCTGGGTTTTGCAAACTTTTACTGCCAATTCATCCCCTCATTTGCCCAGATAGCCTTGCCCCTCACTAACTTGCTAAAAATGAAGGGAGCATCCTCAGTAAAACCTAGCCAGCCACTAACATGGACAATGGAGTGCCAAACAGCGTTTGAGAGACTAAAAGACTTTTTTCTGCCGAACCAGTACTAAGGCACCCAGACATGGACAAGCCCTTCATAATACAGGCAGATGCGAGTGATGTGGCAGTGGGGGCTGTTCTATTACAAGAAAACAATGAAGAAGTATTGCAACCCTGTGCATATACATCCAAGAAACTCACGGAAACAGAACAGCGCTGGCCCGTATGGGAGAAGGAGGCTTATGGGATACGTTGGGCAGTACTCATGTGGCGACAATTCCTGGAAGGCAACAAAATCCCCTTCCAGGTGTGGACAGATCACAAAAATTTAGAAGCCCTGAAAACGTCCAGGAAACTCAATCCCAAACAAGCCCGCTGGTCTCAGCATTTTCACCAATTCCAGTTTAAGCTCAAACATTTACCAGGGAGAAAGAACTTCCTGGCAGATGCTCTATCTCGCATGCCCCAATATAACAGCGCACGAACCACAGACTCTAGACAAATAATGGCAGAGTCACAACTGGCAGCACCAGTAACCACAAGAACCCAAGCCAAATTAAAACCACAACTGGACAGCCAAACTGGAATTGAATTCAGAAAAAGTTTGGAAACAGATGAATGGTTCCAGACAAACAAAAATGTGTGCACAATGAAAGACGGGTTGCCTTGGGTAGGGGAAAAATTATATATACCAACAACTCAAAGAGTCACTTTCATGCAGCTTTGCCCTGACACAAAATCAGCAGGGCATTTTGGATTTGTAAAAACTTTACATTTAATTAAACGGCAATTTTGGTGGCCATCCATGAAAAAGGACATTGAAAGTTATATAGCCAGTTGTCCAAAATGTGCCACGGCACAGAGGTTGCAAGGGAAAGTGCCAGGACTATTGCAAACAGTGGCAAGTCCCTCAGCCCCTGGAGAGAAATAGCCATGGATTTTATAGTGGAATTGCCAGAAAGCAATGGGAATACTGTGGTCTGGACGGTCACGGACTTGTTTTCCAAACAGGTGCACTTTATCCCTTGCCAAAAGATTCCCACTGCAAAAGCCTTAGCAAAACTTTTCATCCAGCACATTTAAAGATTGCATGGGGCACCCCAACGCATCATCTCTGACAGGGGGGTGCAATTTACGTCTGCACTTTGGAAGGAATTTTTGTCCCTCTTAGGAACCACTCAGGGACTGACATCTAGCACCACCCACAAGGAAATGGGGGGGCTGAAAAAATGAACTCCGTACTTAAGCAATATTTAAGATGTTTTCTTAATTTCCAGCAAACCGAGTGGGCAGACTTACTCCCTTTTGCAGAAGTTGCCTACAATAATGCAGTCCACTCCAGCACAGGTTACACTCCTTTTCAAGTAGCCACCGGTCAAAGTTTCAACCCCATGCCAGAGTTAACCCCAAACGAACCAACGATCCCTTCACTGAAAGAATGGATGAAAAAATTACAAAACACCTGGCCAATAGTTAGAAAAGCACTAGATGAAGCTAGGCAGGCATACAAAGCAGAAGCCGATAAAAAAAGGGTTGAGCCTACACCATTCATTATAGGAGAAATGGTGTACTTATCTACAAAATACCTAAAGTCCCTACAGCCCTGTAAAAAACTTGGACCAAAATATATAGGACCTTTTCCAATTAAAAGGATCATAAATCCAGTAACAGTAGAATTAGAAGTACCCAAAAACCTCAGGCAAATACACCCAATTTTTCATTGCAGCTTGCTGAAAAGAGAGCATCAGTCACATCTACGGCCAAAAATCCCCCCACCACCACCTCCACTCATGGTGGAGGGTGAACAACACTTCGAAATAAAGGAAATCCTGGATTCTAGGAGATATCATGGGGCAACTCAGTACCTAGTTGCCTGGAAACACCTCCCTCCCTCACAAAATGAGTGGGTCCATAAACGTCATGTCAGAGCCCCGAAGCTATTGAAGAAGTTTCACACAGAGTATCCTAACAAGGCTGACTAAATTTTATACTTGTTTTGTTTTCTTGCAGGTGGATCTCTCTTATTTTTAAGAGGGGCCGGATGTCAGAATCCAATAATATTTCATCTTTAATTATCAAATATAGAAACTCCCAATTCTGCCTTCTCTGGATTCTGCCATAAGAGGGAGAGAAGGGGGAGAACAAAGGGGCTTTATGGCCCTCACTTCCTTCAATATACTTCTAAGGAGCTGAATGCTGAATGTGTGTTTATTGCAACCTCAAAGTGTTAGCACCAAAGAACCTTACCATAACAAAGAAGGTTATTTGCCTTTCATGTAGTTTATCTGAAGTCTCCATCCAGAAGGAAGAAAGAAAAAAGGGGGTGGAATTGTGATACCTGAAACTATCACTGGAGGGGGGGTGATTGGGTGGGACTACTGGGGAACCCCTTAAAACCTTGAATGGGAGAGCTTGGACCCCAAGTCCTGTCTAGCACGCCTGCAACCACTTCTTCTTAATAAAAGATTCCTGTTGGAAGAATTATTCCAAGAGTTCTGTCTTCTTAAGATGCGAAGTGGGGTGGGTCCTTACAGCAGACCACATTTAAGTGATCCGCCATTAACAACTGATCATCAGAGATGGAGAAAGCACTGTAGATTGACACCAAGCAGCTGAGCTGGCTGAGAATATGCTCTTCTTCCCTGGTGAAGGTGGATTTTTTGCTAAATAGCCTGTTTGCAGCCTGAGAGCGAAGCTTTTACTTTTGCTTAGTTCAGTGCAACACTTGCTTTGCAGCTGTCTTTCGCAGTACCCTTTTCAAACTTGGAAACTGTCTTATCTGTAAACAAATCACTAGCCTACAAGGACAGATCATTTACCTAGGATCTGTAATCCGTGCTTTTCGGGCAGAAATTAGGCGTCCAGTTTAGCCCCTCTACTCTAGTAAGCCTCTGTGCTATCAGCCCCCTTTACCACAAAGATCCTGCAGGAGAAGGGCAGTGTGGACAACTGTGGGTTCTGGCAGGGTGAGAGCTGTGAACCATAAACACCAAGCTTTCGCTATGTCCCTGCACAACAGTTACAGTGCCCTTGCTGACCTTAATAGGGACATTAAGGAGACAGGTAAAGGTATTTGTGAAGATAACTCAAATAAGCAAGGGATTGTGGTCCGAGATGAAGAATTAGATTTTGACAGGGAGAAGTGTGAATCAGGTATTGCATATCAGTCATGCAAAAACAGAAGGCACCCAAAAAGAGAAGCTACCTTCTGGTAGGTGATTCAATTATAAGGGATGTAAATTTAGGAAAGGACACAGAGGCTTCGAAAGAGGTCAGGTGTCTTCCAGGTGCTACTGCCAGTAGGGACAAGAAGCATATTTCTAAAATAATCAAGAATGGCAGCAAGGACTGTGATGTGGAGGCTATTGTACATCTTGGCACTAACAATCTGTCCCAAAAAGATGTACTCTCTGTGCAGAACGATTTCCAGAGCTTGGGGAAGGAACTTAGTAGAATAGGATGTAGGCTTACTTTCTCAGAGGTTTTATCAGTGTATAAGGAGCAAAACGGAAAAGGCCAGCACATAGCACAATTCAATATGTGGCTAAAGGAGTGGTGTAAAGGGGAAGGCTTTGGATATATTAGTCATGATGTCAGTAGCTGGTCCAATCAAAAGATGTACAAAAGAGATGGTTTGCATCCATCAAAAAAAGGGACTGAGTTACTCGGCTATAAATTCACAGATTTTCTGGCGGGAAATTTAAACTAAACAGCGGGGACAGGGAGTTAATTGATACGGAACAACCCTGTCCCCGGCAATTTAAAAACTATAGGGCTATCAGTGCATGTAGCATAGATGTGTGTGTGGACAAGAATACCAACCTTGCTATCAAGCAAAATGAAGCCTCTAATAGCGAGTGCCACACAAAGTGCACTAACCAAATAGGTGGTAAGACAATAGGGGAACTCAGGCACCACACAGGTTATGTAGAAAGAAAACACTGGGCCACTCACAAAGGACTCAAATGTTTATACACCAATGCACAGAGTATGAACAGCAAACAGGGTGAACTAGAAATTCAGGTTAATGAGGGCAGATACGATATTGTTGCCATTACGGAAACATGGTGGGATGAAACCCACACATGGAACACACAGCTAGAGGGATTTAAATTACTTAAAAGAAACAGACCAAATAAAAGAGGAGGTGGAGTTGCTCTCTATATAAGAAATAATTACATCTCTACAGAAATAGAGCACAACAATGATAAAAACTGTCTTGAATGCATTTGGGTCAATGTAAAAGGGGGGGGGGAAATGACATTGCCATAGGTGTATACTACAGACCACCCAACCAAACAGAGAAAATAGATGAACTTTTTGCTAGTCGGCTAACTAAGGTATGTAGGAAGCACATCACAATAGTAATGGGGGACTTTAACTACCCTGACATCAACTGGGAGACAAACTCCGCACCAAGTGGAAGATCAAACAGGTTCCTGGCAAACCTAGCAGACAACTTTGTCTCCCAAAAAGTAGAGAATGGAACTAGGGGATTAGCCATTTTGGATCTAATTCTCACTAAAAGAGATGAAATGATAGACGGTGTTGGAGCCATAGGAACCCTGGGAGGAAGTGATCATGCAATATTAGAATTCAACATTATAGAAGCACAACCAATAGAACACAGTCAAACTAGAGTCTTGGACTTCAAGAGAGCTAATTTCAATAAACTTAGGGAGGGCTTGGGAAGGATTCCATGGATGAGAATCCTCAAGGGGAAAACAACTCAAGAAGCTTGGGAAATTTTGAAAAATGAGATAATAAAAGCACAGTCTAGCACAATACCAACAAAGAGGAAAAACAACAGCTCTCAAAAGAAACCAGCATGGCTCTATAAAGAACTCTCTGACAAATTGAAAGATAAAAAGGACAAGTATAGAAAGTGGAAAGAGGGGAACATAACTAAGTTAGAATATCAGCAAATAGCCCGAGCCTGCAAAGATGAAGTGAAGAAAGCCAAGGCTCAAAATGAACTAAGGCTTGCGACCAAAGTCAAAAATAACAAAAAAAAGCTTCTTTCAACATGTAAAAAACAAGAAAAAAGTGAAGGAAAGATTGGTCCATTAGTGGGTGGAAGTGGCAAGAAGGTGACAAGCAACAGGGAGAAAGCAGAACTATTTAACTCATTTTTTGCATCTGTCTTTACACAAAGGGAAAAAACAGACCAACCTATCAAAAATAGTGCCACAAAAAACAAAATAGAAACACAAGTTAAGATAGGCAAGAAAATGGTAAGTGAGCACCGGTCCAGCCTAGATGAGTTCAAATCGCCAGGACCAGATGGATTATACCCCAAGGTTCTCAAGGAACTGGCAGATGTGATATCGGAACCACTGAACTATATTTTTCAAAGATCCTGGAACACAGGGGAACTACCAGAGGACTGGAAAAGAGCTGATGTAGTTGCCATCCTCAAAAAAGGAAAAAAAATGGATCCAGGAAATTACAGACCTATCAGAACCCCAATATGATACCTGGGAAGATCCTGAAAAAGATAATCAAACAACGAATCAACGAACACCTAGAGGCAAACAAAGTCATTACTAAAAGCCAACATGGGTTTGTCAAAATAGATCATGCCAGACAAATCTTATTGCATTCTTTGACCAAGTGACAAAATTAGTGGATCAGAGGAATGCTGTGGACATAATTTACTTGGACTTCAGTAAGGCATTTGATAAAGTAGATCACAACCTACTACTTGACAAGATAGAAAAATGGGGGGTAGACAGAACCACCACCAGATGGATCCGTAGCTGGCTGACCGGCCGTACTCAGCGAGTGGTCCTCAATGGAACTGCATCTATATGGAGGGAAGTGTGTAGTGGGGTGCCCCAGGGCTCTGTTCTGGACCCAGTGCTCTTCAACATCTTCATCAACGATTTGGACGAAGGGATAGATGGGAAACTCATCAAATTTGTAGACGACACCAAGCTGGCAGGAATAACCAACACTCCAGAAGACAGGCTTAAGATACAGAAGGATCTGGACAGACTTGAACATTGGGCACTAACTAACAAAATGAAATTAAATGGTGAAAAAAGCAAGGTTCTACATTTAGGCAAGAAAAAACAAATGCACAAGTACAGCATAGGTGGCACCATGCTCAATAGCAGTAACTGTGAGAGGGACCTCGGTGTCTTAGTAGACAATCACCTATATATGAGCCAGCAGTGTGCTGCAGCTGCCAAAAAAGGCCAACACAGTGCTAGGCTGCATTAACAGAGGGATAGAATCAAGATCATGTGAAGTATTAATACCACTCTACAATGCCTTGGTAAGGCCACACTTGGAATACTGCATCCAGTTTTGGTCACCACGATGTAAAAAAGATGTTGAGACTCTAGAAAGAGTACAGAGAAGAGCAACAAAGATGATTAGGGGACTGGAGGCTAAAACATATAAGGAACGGTTGCTAGAATTGGGTATGTCTAGTTTAACGAAGAGAAGGACAAGGGGGGACATGATAGCAGTATTCCAATATCTCAGGGGCTGCCATAAAGAAGAGGGAATTAAGCTATTTTCCAAAGCACCTGAAGGCAGGACAAGAAGCAATGGATGGAAACTAATCAAGGAGAGAAGCAACCTAGAACTAAGGAGAAACTTCCTGACAGTGAGAAAAATTAATCAGTGGAACAGCTGCCTCCAGAAGCAGTAAATGCTCCAACACTGGAAGTTTTTAAGAAGAGACTGGACAGCCATTTGTCCAAAATGGTGTAGGGTTTCCTGCCTGAGCAAGGGGTTGGACTAGATGACCTCCAAGGTCCCTTCCAACTTTACTACTATTATTATTACTTTTAGGGAGGGGGTGGAGTCTGCTCCTCCCCCTGTATACAAGTGGCACTTTAAGCTACTTTGCAATTCAAAAATAAACTCTCAACACTGTAAAGCTGTCTGAAACCTAATAGAATCTTGGGAAGCTTGTTCTTTTTATGGACACCTTTTTTCTGCTTTAAGTTGAAAAGCCACTGCAATTTTACTTGTTACTTTTAAAATCCTACAAACTTTTTTTCCCCTCTGGACTTCTTTCTTTTTTTTCTACCTAAGTGCTGGGAACAGATACATTGTATCCCCTTGTGGTTACATTTTAAAACTTTTTCTTTTTTTTTTCTTTGTCTGGTGCTTATTCAAACTAGAAGCTTGGCTGTATTCCCAGACATGCTTATCTAAGACCTTGAAGCTTGTTGAAAAAGAAGGCTTTTCTCTGGTTTGATTTGGCTGTACAACACAGACTATTCCTTTTAGATACATGATATTTTGAGCCATCTCTCTCCTTGGATTATAAACATTCTGCCAAGAAGAACTGAATACTAAGGAACTTTTTCTCTTCTTTTTTTTCCTTTTCTTTTTTTACCCCCTGTCTTTGAACAGAACCTGGTAGATTATAAATTGGATATTTTTGTCATTTGCTCTTTTGTTTTTTCCTATTTCCTTTTTTTCCTTTTTCTCTTTCTTTGAACCTCCTTTTGAATATTCCTTTTTAGTGGGAGAGTTTTTCTCCTCTCCTTTTTTACTACCATTGTTTTTATTCCTTTTTTCTTTTTCTTTTCCCTGTTGCCATTTTTTAGCTTTTTGGGAACTATTTTTTCCTCTTCAATTTTTTTTGTGGTTTTTTCTCCTAGCAATATGAGCTTACTGGATTACAATTGGCCATTGGGCCACCTGGTGGATTACAATATAAGACATTAACTCAAAGATGAGCACTTCAAACTTGAATAAACGTGGGAGAAAAGGATCCTCTGCTCCTGCCTCAACTTCTGCGAATCCAGTCTACCAAAAATCAATCACAACAGTGTTACAGCAAGAAAAAAATGGATGCACAATAAAAGGATACCCAGGCAATATTACAGGCAATTGTATCCCAGGCTACGAAGATTTGAAAAATGATCTTGATAAAATAAATCAAAGAATTGAAAGCTTCCAACAGGTGATTACAGATAATCAACAAAGGATCAAAAAAATAGAAGACAAATCAGTGGAAGTTGACCAGAAATTAGAATGCTTAAAAGATGAGAATCAAAAATTGGCCCAAACAAATGTGGAAATGGAAAATACTCTGGTGGTGATAGAGATGGAAAGAGCATCATACTTTTTAAGATTTCAAAACATAATAGAAGATAAGGATGAGAACCTTTTAAACTTAATAACTGAGCTACTCGCAGATTTCTTAGGAATGGGAAAGGCTCAAATGGAAGGAAAATTAGACAAGGTCTTTAGAGTCAATTCGAGCTATGCCAGAAGAAACAGAGTCCCCAGGGAAGTTCATGTTAGATTTTTTAAAAGATCCACACGAGATGAGATTTTGAGAAAAGTAAGAGATCAACCACTAAAATACAAAGAAAAAGAAGTAGCAGTGCTCAAGCAAATTCCAAGAAGGATAAGGGAGGCTCGAAGAGATTATCCATTTTTAACCAGGAAATTGCTTGATAAAAAAGTGAACTTTAGATGGTTGGTCCCAGAAGGGATCTTAATTTACTGGGATTCGAAAAGATACAGATTGGACACCTCACTCCAAGCAGCGGAATTTTTTGATGACCACAGAGCCTTTTTGGAAAAATGGGATCCTGAACTTAAGAAGCAAGAGGAAACAGTTGCTGCAGGAGTGCCTAGAGGAGGAAGAAGTTAAAAAGACTTACCCAGAGGAAGGAGCAAGACTAAGAGACCAGAGACAGATAAGATCACCTAGAAGATCGAGATCTAGATATAACTGAAGTCATGGAGGAGATCGGAATTTTATCAGTAAGTATAAATGGACTGAATTCTCCCTCAAAAAGGAGAAAAACTTTTACAAGAAAGACTACAAAAGTTAAAAATGGACCTAATTTGCCTTCAAGAGTCACATATTAAGAGACAGCATTTCAGAATTTTAGAACAACCGAAACTTTACACTTGCACCCCAAAAGAAAAGAGGTATAGCCCTTTATATAAAAGAAAAGATGAATCCTAAACAAGTCTGTGCAGATGAAGAGGGGAGAATACTAATGGTGGAAAAAAACAGATGCAACTCGGGACTACAAAAGCCATAAACAAGGGAGAAAAGGAGGAAATACTCTACCCAAAGCCTTTTTAAAAATGAAAGAAGAATTGTCTATTCAAGATATATGGAGAGAGAGGAATCCAGAAAAATCACAATACACATATTACTCAAATAGACATCATGGTCTAGAATCAATATGATATAGACATCTTATGATTTGAAAATGATAATACAAGAGGTTGAGATAGAAACTAATGTTTGGGCAGACCACAACCCAATAAAAATGATTTGGAAAGAACCAAGAAAAAATTAAGATGGTCTCTGACAAACCTTCTAATGGGCCTTTGTGATTAAAGAAGGCTCTTTTGACCATTGTAACCTGGAGGAGGGAACTAGACATAAAGCCATATGGGACTTAATTCTAACTAATAGAAAAGAAGTGATAGAGGGAGTTGAAGTTGCTGGAATCTTAGGCAAAAGTGACCATGTCCTGCTGGAATTTAATATAACGCAAACATTAGTAACAGAAAACAATCCAACCAGTGTCTTGAACTTCAAAAGAGCTGACTTTAACAAACTCAGAGAGAACCTAGGAAAGATCCCATGAATGAAAATCCTAAAAAACAACCCAAGAAGCATGGGAAACTCTGAAAAATATGATCATAAAAGTCCAGACCAGCACAATACCACTGAAAAAGAAAAACAAGAAATTTGAGAAGAAACCAGCATGGCTGCACAAAGATCTCTCTGATAATCTGAAAGACAAAAAGGACAAATACAAAAAATGGAAAGAGGAGCACATAACTAAGGCCAATTATCAGCAGCTAGAACATGCAAAGATGAAGTCGGGAAAGCAAAGGCTCAGAACAAACAAAGACTTGCAACAGAAATCAAGGATAATAAAAAAGTTTGTTCCAACATATTAATAACAAGAAAAAAGCCAAGGAAACTATAGGTCGACTAAAGAGAGAAGATGGCATAGAAATAACAGGAGCAGGGAGAAAGCAGAGCTGCTTAACTCATACTTTGCATCAGTCTTCACACAAAAAGAAACTATAGTCCAACATACCAAAAAAACACACTGCAAAAAACAAATTAGAAACAAAAATTAAAATAAGCAGGAAAATGGTAAGAGAACACCTATCCAACCTTGATGAATATAAATCACTGAGGTCTGACAGATTATATCCCAGAGTTCTGAAGGAGCTGGCAGATGTTATCTCAAAACCATTGCACCACATCTTTCAAAAATCCTGGAGCACCAAGGAAATACCTGAGGATTGGAAAAGGGCTGATGTGGTTCCCATCTTCAAGAAAGGAAAAAAAAAAAAAAACCCAGGAAACTACAGACCAATCAGTTTAACATCAAAACCTGGGAAGATCCTAGAAAAGATGATAAAAAAGAGACCTGCAAACAACTAGAAGTAAATAAATGTTATAACTAATAGCCAGCATGGATTTATTCAAAACAGATCATGCTGTAAGATCATGCTTAGCCTCACAACTGACCCAGTGTTACTTAGGAATTTAAAAGAGCCAAAGAAACTCCTGAGCCGAAGTTTCAGCAAGCAAACAACTTTTATTTTGATCAAAACAGAGTTGGGTTTACTCCTCCTCTTTCGTGGCTGCTTAAAAGGGATGAAGGCACACACAGAAAAGATTTCTTTCACTTTTTATACCCCTTCAGAACAAAGAGACTTGAGTCTCCATACTAGGAGTAAAAAGGTACAGAAAAACAAATTCCAAGATGGTGACTCATACACATCAATCCAGGCTAGCTCCCCCTCCCTATTTCCTGAACCATTGAATTTCACCTTGTTCCTTTCATGTAAGCAATCACCTGTACCTAGAGCATGAAACATTTGCTTTTATATAACTAATTTCCCAATATAAGACACCTACAAAGCTGCTTGCACATAAACAAAGATATATATAAAATGATTACAAAGTATCACTACTAATATCAACATTACTAATATCAAGCTTAAGCATAATAAAATCAAAAGCATAATAAAATCCCTTCAATCCTCCCTTTTTTAATATAAAAGCTAAATAGGCTTAGGGACTCTTGAAGAGAGGAGTGTAGTCAGAAGATAAAGGTATTAAAATCAGTTCTTTAGCTGGTTTATCATTATAGATAGGAGTGGCAACAAAAGTTAGTCCAGATATAGTGGATCTAACAATTCTCTGAACAAGCGGGATAAGGCATGGTAAAAACAACAACCCTCCCAAGACCAAAACCATAATGAACAATATCCTTTTCCAAATATCAGATATTCCCGAACACCATCCTCCAACATCCAATGCTCCTGTCCATGTTTGGACAGGGACATGAGGCAACATTCGCATTCTGCCAGTGATTTCTTTGACATATTCCTTATATGTAATGTTGGACTGGGGCCTAATAATGCAATTTAGGGCCACAATGAAAAGGACCATTTGGTTGGTCCTTTTCTTTCCAGGTCAAATTTAAAATGAGAAGTGATGTTCTCCAATTGAATCTCTTGAGCTTCACATTTAAAAATGAAACAATTCTTTTGGGCCAGATCAATAAAAAGATTCTTTGATACTGAGGGAATTTCAATTGTGATTTCCAGTTCATGAAAATCAACTTGAACCTATATTTGTAGCTAGTCCAAATGATGCTGAGAAATCTGTTGGTCTGGTTATCTCAAAGCACACCAGGTTGCAGGAATCCTTTGATTGTGCCAGGTTGGATAGGGTGTACAAACATATTTGATGTTAAATGAGTAGGCCTGTCTCCACACTTAGTCCATTTAGCTTGATTATAGTCAATAGTTTTACATGCAGCAAAGAAAATTCTGGCACTTGTCCATAAGTCTTGTGTTATTTTTCCCCAAAAGGTAATGTCTATATGTCCCTCCATATGTCCAGATTTGAAGTTATTGGTAAAGCTTTACTGTATTGACAGGAGCATAACAACTGACCCTATTGCCCCTTTACAAGTGAAATACATAGTCTTGTTATAAACACAACTCCCTTTTGTTCTTTAAAGTATTGAGCCCATAGTCCTTCCTTCTACCAAAGAAGGTACAAGGGAAACAACAGTAGCAGAATAAAAATATTGCAATACATAGTCCAGGTTCCAAGAACATGATTTCCAGGGTAGTCCAATCCATTGAGGTTTTTTCTCCTACTTAGATGGAAACAGTTCAACAGATGAGGCAGGTTGAAATTTCATTTTCAGGCCATCCAGCTGCAGAGCTTGTCACTGGAGAGGGAATGATGGGACTTTCCATGGACTCATGCCTTGATTCCTTAAATCAGGAGGACTTGGCATGGTTGGGACCACTCAGGACTGGTATTTCTAGGTGACAGTTCTTTTCACCTGAATCCACTCTCCAGGAACAACAATGATCAGAGACAGGTGGTAGGGCAGCCTGGACCTGTACTGAGATAGAAGACAAAACCTACGTCAGATTACGCAAATACTGAGTAACTTTCTTCTCTTCTTCATTGACATTCTTAAACCTTCATGTAACAAAAGCCTCCCATACATCATTTCAAGGGACAAAAACAGCTTTCCAGTTGAGGCCTATATTGAAATGGCCTCACCACTAAATGTTGTAGAGCTTTTTATTCACTTGTTTACATATCACATGTTCATCACAGATTTGTTTAACTAAAGTATAAATACAACCATCCTGTTTTCAACCATCCCTTGAGCCCCCCTTTAGTGGCTGGTTCTGTGTCCTATCTATTGCTTTTCTTTCTTATTTCTTTTCAACATATGTCTCCCATCTTGCAACATTCACTTCAAACCAACTTAAAAGCAACTTTCCTGCTTCTTCCTTCTATTATCCATTTCTTCCCTTCCCTTCCACCAGTTCTTTCTTTTCTTCTTTCACAAGTACATCTTCCTTCAACTTTACATGAGCCAACTCTTTCCCTTTTACTATTAATCAATCCTCTTACTTTTCTCTTCTCCAAAAGTATTCAAGACTCCATAAGCATACTTGGAGTCAATGTATATATTCTCTTTCTCCCTTATTAACCAACCTCAGAGGCTGCCGTAAGGCATAAAGTCATCTATGAACAAGTGTTTACCACCTTTCGGCTATCTGATTTAAAATTATCCACACACTTGATAAAAAATGCTAACTCCCAAAACTTCCCAAATGTCAATTTTAGACAAAAATGCCACTAGCTGCCTCTTTTCCCCCACTTCTGGGTCAACCCCCTCCCCAAGCCATTCCTTTGTCTGTATTTACAAATTAAAAGGGAGGGGAACATTTATGGTTGCTTCCAAAAAATTTTCCCAGCAATTTCAAAAGACAGTGGGGAAGGAATACTGAACCTGCCAAACCAATCTTATTTCATTCTTTGACAAAGTGACTAAACTAATAGACCAATGAAATACTGTGGACGTAGTCTACTTAGATTGGGCATGACCTGGCTTAAAAACAGTAACTGTGAGAGGGACCTTGGAGTCCTAGTGGACGATCACTTAACCATGAGCCAACAGTGTGTAGCAACAGCCAAAATACTAATACAATCCTGGATTATATAAACAGAGGCATATAATCAAGATCACACAAGTTATTAGTACCGCTTTATAAAACCCTAGTAAGACCACACCTGGAATACCCAATCAGCTTTAGTAACCATATCACAAAAAAAATGTTGAGAGTTTGGAGAAAATTCAGAGAAGAGCAACTAAGATGATCAAAGGTCTGGAGACTAAAACATATGAAGAACAGCTGCAGGACTTGGGTTTAGCTAGTCCAAAGAAAAGAAGAAATAGGGGAGACATAATAGCAGTATTTCAGTATTTGAGGGGCTGCCACAAAGAAGAGGGGGTCACGTTATTCACCAAAGCACCAGAGGGCAGGACAAGAAACAATGATTGGAAACTGATCACAGAGAGAAGCAATCTGGAATGAAGAAGAAACTTCCTGACATTGAGGACAATTAACCAGTGGAATAGCTTGCCTCCAGAAATTGTAGGTGCTCCATCACTGGAAATTTTTAAGAAGAAGCTAGACAATCACTTGTCTGAGATGGTATAGATTCTCCTGCTTGAGCAGGGGGCTGGACTAGAAGACCTCCAAGGTCCCTTCCAGCTCTATTCTATTCTACTTTTCTAAATAAAACAATTTCTGTATTGGATTTTGGCAGGATGTTTGTACAGGGAGGGAAATGACAGTTGGGTTGGTGTTCTTTCAATCATTCTTCATTCTTTCAATCATTCTTGTAGTGCTCGAATTGGGCACCTGGGAAAGGAATAGAATGTTTTGTGTTGTGTTCAGTGAAGGACCCACTTTATGCAAAATAATACTGACACTTAGGATTGAAATTCAAATAGAGTTGCACATGTAGCACTATCTCTGAAAGGGCTGCAAAAGTCCAGCTTGGGGTTTTTCAGTTCATAGTCACTGATCCAGCATCTCAGGATCTCCTGTTCTGACTGTTTGCCTAGTCATCTCTACTCGCCTGGCTCAGTTCATCTCCATAATCCTTTGGTGTACCTGACAGCCCCTCTGGTCACTGGGTCACTCTCTCACCTGAACTGGCTCTCCTCTGCAGTCTCCTAGTATGTCTGTTGACTCCTTGGGCTGATGGCTTGCTCTCACACTGCTCTCTCTCTCTGACTTAGCTTCTCTCTCTCTCTCTCTCTCTCTCTCTCTCTCTCTCTCTCTCAGTCAGTGTTGCCCCCTTTCTCTCTCTTTGGATCACTTCACTCCTGCTCTCTCTCTCTCTCTCTCTCATTTTCTCTCTCTCTCTCTCTCTCTCTCTCTCTCTCTTTCCCTCCCTCCCTCCCTCCCTCCCTCCCTCCCTCCCTCCCTCCCTTTCTCTCTGTCTAACCCCTACTGCCTCCCACACAGCCCACTAAGCAGTTCTCTTTCCACTGTTGCACTGATCAGTGTGATTGTGAGGCCGGCGCGATTTGGGTCATCACTGCTGCTCTCCAAGCTGCCCAGTGGGAACCCCAGGATTCCCCCCCACTGCCCAGCTGATCACAGGGGCTCTCTGACCCACCCAGCTGATTGCACTGATCAGTGCTGCTCTCTCCATTACCCCTGCTACACACAAATCAGATTCATTGCCATTTTTCATACCTTTATTGTTTTTTTTTTTTGTTTGTTTAAAAACAGGTGACATTAATAGGCATTGGAATGTTATTTTGAACCAAAACATTTTTTTTCTTTCCTTCAATAAGGTCTGATTCTCAGGGACTGTCTGGATAAGTCCCTGAAGTTTTCTTGGCAGGGTTTTTCAGACATGGTTTGCTATTGCTTCCTTCCTGGGGCTGAGAGAAAGTGACTGGCCCAAGATCATCCAGCTGACTCTAGACCTAAGGTGGGAATGGAATTCACAGTCTCCCAGTTTCTAGCCTGATGCTTAATCAGTATATCAAACTTTTGTAGAGGTGATTGTTAAGTGATTTTAATGAAATTGAATGCCAATATTATGTCATTTGCAAATCAAATTTAGTATATGCACATGTAGATGTGCATGATTCCTTTATCCAAATGAGAAGACAAAAAGGGATACAGTATTTGCAATTCCCCAAAGAATGAGAAAGCTTTTTCCGGGTCTTCCTTTTTCTAATTTGGTGATGATGCTGTAATGACATTCAGTTATTTCCCAAGTTATGATGTTAGGTATGTTAAGTTTGTCAGAGTCACAAAGCACCCTTTTAAAAATTCATTTTCCACTAAAAGTTTGTATGAGTTACATTATTTTTAGTTTATTGGCAAATTGCTGCAATAATTTTATTAAACAAAATGTTTCTGGAAAGGGCTTCCGGTTCCGGTTCACGGCGTCACTAGTCGCACGGGGAGACTTCTCGTCGGCTAGGTTTCCCTCCATCAGTGGACCCTTATACGGGTCCAAAGTTGCCCTGGAGGGTGCAACTTCTATTGAGGAGGCTGCGGTCTGGCTTTGGAGGAGCGGCGGCTCCTCCAGCTGTCCGGACAAAACTCTGAGGACTGACGGAGAAGAAGATTGGCCAGTAAAATGGCCGATTGCCCTGCTGCTTCAGACTGTAAGTCGAAGAACATCTAAGCTTTTAATGCCCCTGTGGTGAATCCAGGTGAGAATTTTTTCTTATTTTTCTCTCTTTTCTGTTTTTTTTTTTTTTTTGAGTGTGTGCCTGTAAAGAGCTTTTGAAATTATTTCCCGGGGTTGGAAAGGCGGCTTCTGCTTTTTTACAGGAAGAAATGCACTTTATAAATACTGAAAGGCTATAATCTATTTTTATTGGGACACTAAAAAGGAAAAAAAAGGGAAAAGGTTTCTCTCTCCTTCCTTTTTAAGAAATCTACTATATATATATATATATATATATATATATATATATATATATATATATATATATATATATATATATATAGTAAAGAAATAAAATGAACACCAGGGTAATAAAAACTGTAAAAGTTTTTAATTAATTAAAACTATAAAAGTTTAATTAAAAGCGCCAAGCTTTCGCCGTCACCTGCCGGCATCTTCAGGGCTAGCGCGCCAGTGAATGAGGAAGTCCTTTATAGGCATGTCAAGGTTTGCGCCCGGCTCCTTGACCTTGTTATCGGGCCTGATTGATTCAATTGCGTACGGTTAACCTGTTTTTCCTTTCTCTTTTTGGTTGCATTTCTATCTTCATCCATCCTTATTTCTCTCAACCTTGGGGTGGTTGGGTGGCAACTCCAGTTGTTTCGGTTGTCTTTGCATTCTAATCCCCCCCCAGGTTCAGGTGGTAGTGCACATTCCACGTTCCTTTTTATTACCCTGGTGTTCATTTTATTTCTTTACTATGTATACTCCCAGGGTTCATATTTTTAACCTTTTTAACCATATATATATATATATATATATATATATATATATATATATATATATATGTGTGTGTGTGTGTGTGTGTGTGTGTGTGTGTGTGTGTGTGTGTGTGTAGGTCTTTGGTTGTTCGGGTTTTCTCCCGCGTAAAATTGGAAGTGTCTTGGCGACGTTTCGACGAAGTCCCATTCGTCATCTTCAGGCTGGTGTTTTCAGCTTCGTGCTTCGAGCAGCAATGTGTGGTCTTAGCTGTTTCTTCCTTTTAACTGCCAGTGGGGGTATGAACTGATTGGGTGGGAGCTTGGCTGTGTTCTGATTGGGTGGAGGTGTGTTCTGATTGGTTAGGGGCTTGGCTGTGCTCTGATTGGCTGGGGGGTTGGCTGTGCTCTGATTGGCTGGGGGAGTGTTCTGTTTGGTTGTGCTCAGGTTAGTCTGAGTTGCAGGGGGGTTTAAGATTTTGGGCTGCCTTGCTATTTTTTGGCTTCGTTCGTGGTCGTGCCTCATCTTCATGGAGGGTGTCAGTTTGCTTCATGTATGGATTGGAGGGGTTTAAAGTGGCTAATGATGCAGCTGTGGTCTGGCTTCTGGTTTGTGGTCGTGCCTCATCATCGGTGTGGCTTTGGGTTTGCATTTTGCGTGGATGTGTGGTGGTGACATCCTGTGTGGTTTTTGTGAGTGTGGGTCTGGTATCATATTTTGTGTTAGGGAGTCGTTTGTCAATAAGGGCGGGTTTCCAAATGGCTGGTAGGCGGGAGGTATCATCTCACTTGTTCATGCTGTGTGGGCGTTTTTCTATCTCGATGGCTTCTCTGATTATTCTGTTATTAAAATGTTCACTTTTGGCAATGGTTCTGGTATTTTTAAAGTCAATTTCATGTTTTGTGGCTTTAAGGTATTGGACCAGAGAAGATGTTGGTTCCTCTTTTTTGACTGAGTTCTTATGTTCTTCAATGCGTGCACTTATTCTTCTGTTGGTTTGTCCGATGTATGTGGTGGGACAAGTGGTGCATGGGATTTCGTATACTCCTTGATTTTCTAATGCAATGATACCAGACCCACATGCACACACACACACACACACACACACACACATATGTAGGTCTTTGGTTATTTTTCCCACATAAAATTGGAAGTGTCTTGGTGATGTTTCGACGAAGTCCCATTCGTCTTCAGGCTGGTGTTTTCAGCTTCGTGCTTCGAGGAGCAATGTGTGGTCTTAGCTGTTTCTTCCTTTTAACTGCCAGTGGGGGTATGAACTGATTGGGTGGGAGCTTGGCTGTGTTCTGATTGGGTGGAGGTGTGTTCTGATTGGTTAGGGGCTTGGCTGTGCTCTGATTGGCTGGGGTTGGCTGTGCTCTGATTGGCTGGGGTGTTGGCTCTGATTCACTGGGGGAATGTTTTGTTTGGGTGGGGGCTTTGTTGTGCTCAGGTTAGTCTGAGTTGCAGGGAGGTTTAAGATGGTGGGCTGCCTTGCTATTTTTTGGCTTCGCGTTCGTGGTCGTGCCTCATCTTCATGGTGGGTGTCAGTTTGCTTCATGTATGAATTGGAGGGGTTTAAAGTGGCTAATGATGCAGCTGTGGTCTGGCTTCTGGTTTGTGGTCATGCCTCATCATCAGTGTGGCTTTGGGTTTGCTTTTTGCATGGATGTGTGGTGGTGACATCCTGTGTGGTTTTTGTGAGTGTGGGTCTGGTATCATTTTTTGTGTTAGGGAGTTGTTTGTCAATAAGGGCGGGTTTCCAAATGGTTGGTAGGCGGGAGGTATCATCTTGTTTGTTCATGCTGTGTGGGCATTTTTCTATCTCGATGGCTTCTCTGATTATTCTGTTATTAAAATGTTCAGTTTTGGCGATGGTTCTGGTATTTTTAAAGTCAATTTCATGTCCTGTGGCTTTAAGGTGCTGGACCAGGGAAGATGTTGGTTCCTCTTTTTTGACTGAGTTCTTATGTTCTTCAATGCGTGCACTTATTCTTCTGTTGGTTTGTCCGATGTATGTGTTGGGACAAGCAGTGCATGGGATTTCATATACTCCTTGATTTTCTAACTCAATTTTGTCTTTGGGGTTTCTTAGGATGGTGGATATTTTTCTGTTTGTGCAGAATGCTGTTTTGATGTTGTGTTTATGGAGGATCTTGCTGATTCTGTCTGTGGTGCCTTTTATGTATGGGAGGAGGGCTTTGCCGTTTTCTTGTTCTCTGTCTTGGATTTTAGTGGGGGTTTCTTTTTGGATTAGGTTTGTAATCTTATTTCTTTGGAATCCATTGGATGTTAGTACATTGGTGAGAGTGTGTAGTTCGGTTTTTAGGTGTTGTTCGTCAGCTAAGCGTTTTGTTCTGAAGACGAGTGTCTTGGCTACAGAGTTGATCTGTGCTGGGTGGTGGTGTGAGAGAGAGTGCAGATAGCGGTTTGTGTGTGTTTTCTTCTGGTAGATGGTGTGTCCTAGGGAGCCATTGGATTTCTTGTACAAGAAATTGTTCTCCAGCAATTTAGACAACCAGAAGAAGCAAAGACTAAGACTTCAAAATACAAAGCAACTATATCGCAAAGAGAATAGAAAAAGACGTTTACTGCAGAGGAAGAGATCTATATTCTCTCAAAGATTATCACAAGTAATAAGAATTGACCTATTGGTTGATAGAGAAAAAAGATGCTTACTACAGAGAAAGGGATATACATTTGCTCAAAGATTCCTACAAGCATCGAGAATGGACTTACTGGTTGAAAGGGAAGCGTCCTTATGGAAGTCGGTGTGGCAGAGAAAGAAACCCAGAATTAGACTCAAAAACAAATTTAAAAACATTTAATGGAGCAAAAGGCAATGTTGATATTATGGACTGTTTTAAGGATAATGATTTAGAGCTGAAAAAGTGCAATTATACACATGCGTGTTTAAATTGTTAATCTTTAAAAGTCAATGTTGACTTCATGGATTGTTTTAAGGATAATGAACATGGAAAAATGCAATTATATACATGTGTGTTTAAGTTAGTAAAAACTACAATGGATTTAAAGGCAATGTTGGTTTTATGGATTGTTTTAAGGATAATGATTTAGATTTAGAAGTAAGAAATCTACAATTATATATATATATGTGTGTTTAATTTAGTTTGATGACTTTTTTGTTTTATGGAAATTTGATATGGAATTGTGAAAGTTAAATGTGGAGTGAAAAAAGAAACTTGGCTTTATAGAGACTAAGAATGTACTCCTTGGAATAATAGATTGATTTAGACTGGAATTTTTGAAATGCTTAATTAATTAGGAGACTTTTGTGCATAATAATACATTTTTTTATTAACAAAGTTTTTATTTTCCATTTATTCATACAAAATACAATTAACCATTGGCACCGCCTGCCCATTCCCCCCAGGCTGCGTCCACCCTCTCTAAACCTTCCCTACTTCCCTCCTCTTTCTCTCCTCCCCTCCTACTCTCTTCCCCTCCCCATCTCCTCTAACCGTCCTACTTCCTCCCTGCTCCTTCCTCCCCTCTCATCCCTCTCACACACATGAATGCAGCATAGGGGAAATGCCCAAGCATTTGCCATAACTATATTATCATTACCCACCCACTCACCCACCCACCCACCCTCAACCCTCCCCCCTTACTTCCCAGAGCAGAATACAGGGTTATTAATAAGAAGGTTAATAATAATAAAAAAAGGAGTGTTCCCTCGGAGCTCTTGCTGATCTCCGCCTCCCAGCTGTTTTTGCTTCCTCGGAAGCAAAAGAAACCGCCGCTTCTATCTCCGTGTTTACAGCATTTTGGTGAGTAATTTTTAAACGGACGGAGCAGTTTAAAGGATTTTTTGTTATATTTTAGGTGTTTATTTTTTTTATCTTTTGATTTTTACTATTTTTCCTCCTTTTCTTTGTTATACTAGTGAAAGGACTTAAGATGGCGTTTTGAAAGTGTCGGAGTTTTTTTTTCCTTTCTCTTTTGTTTTACTTTCCCTTTTTAAGGATTGTTTTTTGCTTTTGCTTTTGCTTTTGGCTTAGAATTTTTTTTTTTTGAATTGTTTGCTCTTTTACTACTTATTCTTGGGATTTATTCTGGACTTTTAATGATTATAGTTTGTCTCTTTTTAAAAATTCTTTTTTTCTTTTTTTCCTCCTCCCTTTTTGGCTGGAGGGGAAAGGGAAGTGACAATTGTGCTTTTTAAAATGGCTTCAAAGAGGCAGCAGCCTTCCTCAATACCCAAGGTTATTTCTTCTCCTATAACTTCCACTGCACAGCTACAACAACAATCTAAACATGCACCACCGGCTCAGCCACCACCCTCCCCTCCTTTACCTGGACTTTCAGTGCAAGAGGTTAGAGGTATAATGGGAGAGATTGTAGTTCAAATGAGAGAGGAAATGACTCAATTTGTTTCACAGATTAAATCAGAAATTAAATCTGATCTCAAAGAAGAGATAACGGGGATAAAGTCTAAATTGCAAGAAAATAATAATGAATTACGACAAGATATACTGGCAGCTGTTTCAGGTTTGGCTACTGTGGTGGTTAAGCTCGATGCAAGGCTTGAGGAAGTGGAAGACAAAGTTGACTCTTTAGATGACAAAATTCAAGACGTGGAAAGGAAGGTGGACTCCTCACAAGAAGATATTTTGATGTTTCAGTACAGACAGATGGAGTATGCTCTGAGGATTAGAGGCCTCAAGGAAGATATGAATCAAGATTTGATGGAGGTGGTTCTTAGTGATCTGGCGCTGGCTTTGGATATGGATAAAGGAGAATTACAGAGAGAAGTAGAAAAAATTTATAGACTCAACTCCTGGATTGCTAAGCAGAAGAATTTGCCCAGAGATGTGGTGATTTACTTTACAAAGAAGTCCCTGCGGAATGAGATTATACAAGCTTTTTACAACAAAAGATTTCAGATTGCCGCCCAAGATGTCATCATTCTAAAGGAAATCCCATCTAAAATCTTAAGAAGTAGGAAAGACTTTGCTTTTTTAACCAATGAGCTTAAAGCTAGATCGATGCCATTCAGATGGGAAATTCCGATGGGTATCGTTTTGAGCCATGCTGGGACACGTTACAGATTGAACACAGTTGACAAAGCTAGAGATTTCTATACTTCGGTCCTGAGTGCAGGCTCAACTTCATCTGGTCGGAAATCTTTGAGTGCTAAGGAACCTGAGCAGCAATCTGAGGCACTAGATTTGGTTTCCGCAGGGATGATAGAAGTGGCAAAGCAACGCCAAACGGAGGCTAAAGAGCAGAGGATGACTCGTGCAGCTTATAAGCGTAAAGAGAAAGAGCAACGTAAAAAAGAGCCCAAAGAGAATTCTCCTGGAAGTCCATCACCGCCGGTGGGAGGAGCAAGACCCAAGAGTTATGCAACACATGCAGCTCTGTCAGAGTTTGAT
This sequence comes from Crotalus tigris, assembly GCF_016545835.1. Classification (NCBI taxonomy): domain Eukaryota; kingdom Metazoa; phylum Chordata; class Lepidosauria; order Squamata; family Viperidae; genus Crotalus; species Crotalus tigris. The sequence continues at coordinate 60,851 of NW_024100230.1, forward strand.
GGTGTCTTCTCCAGGCTGCGTGCCAAGGGAGATGGCAAAGTTTTTGACCTGGAATGTTAATGGATTGAATTCTCCTCAGAAACGGAAAAAAATCTTTTATTATTTGAAGCAACATACCAATGATGTTATTTGTTTACAGGAAACTCATATTCTACTTAAAGATCAGAAATATTTAGTTAATGCTCGTTTGGGATCTCATTTTATATCTCCTGCACCTGGGAAGAAAGGGGGAGTTGTTATATATGTCAAACAAAACCTGCCAGCTTGTCTGGTAGAATCAGATCCCCAGGGGAGATATGTGATGATTGAACTTGGTATTTATGGTAAGAAAGTACTTATAGTTGGACTTTATGCTCCAAATCAACAACAGGAACAATTTTATAAACAGTTACACCAAAAAATAACTTTGCTTGACTATAGATCAGTGGTACTAATGGGTGATTGGAATGGTGTCTTAGACACACAAAGGGATAAGAAAGGTTCCTCTCCTTTTCTTAAACAAGCAAGGCTACCTAAAGCCTTTTTTGATATGAAAGAAGACTGGGAATTAAGGGACTATTGGCGGGAACGTAATCAAGAGGAGAGAGACTTTACTTTTTTTTCTGACAGACACCAATCTTTTTCAAGAATTGACTTTTTCTTGATTACCACGGATTTGTATAATAAAGTAAAGAATGTAAAGATTTTTCCTAGATCACTGACGGATCATAGTCCAGTTTGGATGGAGCTGATTCAAGAGAAAGAGGAAAGAAGATCCTGGAGAGTTAATGAAAATTTGTTTAGACAAGAGAAGAATGTTCAAAAACTAAAGGAGTGTTTAAAGGACTATTTTGCTTTGAATATGTACAAGGGGACTTCAATGTCAATGGTATGGGATGCAGGTAAAGCATTTATGCGCGGTGTTTTGATAAAAATGAATAATTTTTATAAGCGAAATCAGATTCAGAAACGTAGAGAACTTGAAGATGAAATTAAACTAAAAGAAAGGGCTTTGATTCTAAATCCTTCTGATGAAAGTACTAAAGAATCTGTAAAGTTATTAAGGTCACAATTTAATATGTTGATAGCAGATCAAGCTGCAACCAATTTATTATTTATGAAACAAAATACATTTTGTAATGCTAATAAGCCGGGGAGATGGTTGGCTTATCAATTAAGAAAGAAACAGAGACAGAGAATAATAGAGAAAATAAATTATAAGGGTAAACTAGTTTCTCAGAAGGAATTAATTAAAAAATCTTTTTTGGATTATTATCAAAACCTATACAAATCTACTAATGTACAACTGTTAGATATAAATAAATATTTAGCTGAGGCAAGTTTTCCTAAACTGACTGAGGATCAGAAATATGAAATTAATGGTTTAATCACTAAGGAGGAAATCGCCTCAGCAATTCAACAATTGAAATTAGGGAAAGCACCGGGTACGGATGGGTTAACAGCTGTTTATTATAAAGCCTTAATGGAGGAGATGATTCAACCATTAAATGATCTTTTTAATGGTATCCTACAGGGTTTAGAGATTCCTCCTTCATGGCGTAGTGCTTTTATATCATTGATTCCAAAGGAGGATCAAGATCTTACTTTACCAAAAAACTATAGGCCTATATCTCTTTTAAACGTGGATTATAAGATATTTGTAAAAATTTTGGTAAATAGGCTTATGAGGGTGGTGCATCATCTTGTGCATAAAGATCAATCAGGGTTTATAACAGGAAGGTATATGAAAAACAATGTTAGACAAATTATTAATTTACTAGAATACTTAGATAAGAACAACCAAGTTCCTGCAGGGCTCATATTTTTAGATGCTGAAAAAGCATTTGACCAACTGAATTGGCATTTTATGCTAAGAGTAATGGAAGAAATGAATTTTGGTGAAAACATATTACAAGCCCTTAAGGTAATATATCAAAAACAAACAGCACAACTTATTGTTAATGGAGGTTTGTCGGAGGTTTTCACAATAGAGAAAGGTACTAGACAGGGGTGTCCTTTATCGCCATTGTTGTTTGTTTTAACATTGGAAATATTATTGATTAAAATTCGAGAGTCTCAGGAAATTAAAGGAATATATGTTAATAAAAAAGAATATAAGTTGAGAGCTTTTGCGGATGACTTGGTTGTTACTTTGTCGCAACCTGACTATTCTGTAGTAAACTTATTACAGTTGATTCACCATTATGGTTTGGTCTCGGGTTTTAAGATTAATGTAAATAAGACTAAAATTTTACCTAAAAATATGTCGAGTCAGGAGAAGCAGATTTTGGTTAACTCGACGGGTTTTGAGATTGTTAATAAGGTAAAATATTTGGGGGTGATGCTGTCTGTTTCTAATGCAAAATTATTTAAAAACAATTATGAAAGGTTGTGGGTCGGGGTACAGAAAGACTTGAAGAACTGGGAAAAGCTGCAATTATCCCTCATGGGAAGAATTGCAGTGATAAAAATGAATATTCTACCCAAGTTTCTTTTTTTGTTTCAAATGTTACCAATTTTGAAAAATGAGATTAATTTAAATGAGTGGCAGAAGGGTCTCAATAAATTTATTTGGGCAGGGAAAAAACCAAGGGTTAAGTTCAAAATTATGCAAGACTTCCGTGAGAGGGGTGGACTCAAGGTACCAAATTTGAAATTATATTATGATGCGGTGGTTTTAACATTAATTAGTGACTGGGTAAATTTGACAAATTCTGAGATACTTTATCTAGAGGGATGGGATTTACTTTATGGGTGGCATGCCTATTTAATATTTAATAAAAAAATAGATTGGGCTTTTAAATCTCATATTTTAAGAATTTCTTTACTTAGGATTTGGAGAAAATATTATAAAAGTGATTTTAAAGTACCATTATGGGCTATACCTTGGCATGCGATAGAAGGAATAAAAAGAGGGGTTAAAATGGATATGGTGTCTTATAGACAGTTACTTAAATGGGATGGACAAAACTGGCAATTAAAATCACGGGAAGAATTAGCACAAGAAAATTTTACTTATTCTTGGTTCCAATATAGGCAACTACTAGATAGATGGAAGATGGATTGCAAGGTGGGTTTTCTTAGAGAAGATGAAAATCTTATTAAGCAACTGAAGGATCAAAGACAAACCCACATTAAGAGAATTTATGGGGTTTTAGTTGAATTGGACTCAGAAACGGAACTAATTAAAGATTGTATGATTAGATGGGCGCAGAACTTTGGTGAGCCAGTTTCATTGGACACCTGGGAAACTATTTGGGTGAGAAATGTCAAATTTACTCAAGCACAGAATTTAAGGGAGAATTTTTATAAAATGTTTTATAGATGGCACCTTGATCCACAAAAAATGTCTTATATGTACCCTGACGTGCAACCTAAATGCTGGAGATGTGGTTACAAGGAGGCTTCTTATTATCATATTTGGTGGTCATGCAGAGAGATAAAAGCATTTTGGATTAAAATATGGTGGAATATCCAGAGAATTTTTAGAAGGAGGGTAAAATTTACTCCGCAATTATTTTTGTTAGGTATTGTTACAGATTGTGATACAAAGGAGGTTGTATTGATGTTAAATTTGATCACAGCCGCGAGGCTGTTAGTTGGACAATATTGGAAGAAGGAATCTTTGCCTACATTGCAGGAATGGTTTTTTAAAGTAGCTTATCTGGCGGAAATGGCAAAGATTTCGGCTTTCTTAAAGCAACAAACGCAAGAGAAGTTTTTTGCTATCTGGGACAAATGGATAAAATTTATACAATTTAGATTGGGTATACAAAAATATTATATAGCCTTTTCATAAGTTTTATTTTTATATATATTATAGATATCTTTTTTATATATATAAATATAGAGTTTTTAATTTAATTTTTATTTTTTTTTTTATTATTTCTTAAGCCTATATTCTGCTCTGGGAAGCTCAGGGGGGGGGAAGGGAGGGTTTTTGGGAGGGGTGTGGGGTGGGGTTTTTTTTTTTATATGTATTGTTTAATTTTTTTTTCTCTTTTGTATATGTTGTTTTTTGTTCTGTATTGTTCTTGTTTTTTTTGTAAAATTTATAAAACTTTTAATAAAAAAAAAAATAATAAAAAAAGGAAAAAAAGAAAGAAAAAGAAAAAAAAACATCATACTTAACCTTTAACTCCCCTTAAATTGAGACATATAAACAAATCTCTACAACAATTACTATAAAATTTACTCATAAAATAAATGAAACTTTATAGTACCATATTTTTTCTGAATATAATCTATCCATCTTCTCCATACAATAATATATCTTTCTTGTGTATGATCCTTCAAATAAGCAGAAATTTTTGCCATTTCTGCAAAGTTAGAAACTTTAAATATCCATTCTTCTAAAGTAGGCAACGAGTCCTTCTTCCAATAACCTTGCTGCAGTTCATAAATTCAACATTAAAGTAGTTTCTTTGTCATTTAAATCCACAAAGATACCCAATAGGAATAATTGAGGGGTGAACTTTATCTTTCTTTTAAAAATTTGAATGTTCCACCAAATCATAATCCAAAAAGCCTTTCCCTTTTTACAATTCCACCAAACATGAAAATATGTCGCATCCATATTACCACATCTCCAACATTTGGGTTGTAAATTTGGATACATACAAGATAATTTTTTAGGATCTAAATGCCATCTGTAAAACATTTTATAAAAATTTTCCCTCAAATATTGAGCTTGTGTAAATTTAACATTTCTAATCCAAATTATCTCCCATAAGTTCAATGGGATCAGATCCTGGATATTCTGAGCCCATTTAATCATACAGTCTTTAACCAATTCTGTTTCAGAGTCTAATTCTATTAAAGCATTGTAAACTCTTTTTATATGAGCCTGACTCTGATCTTTAATCTGAATAACCAGATTTCCATCTTCTAGTGTTATTCCTTCTTTCTTATCTACAGTCCACCTGTCTACTATTTGTAAATATTGAAACCATGACTGTAGAATATTTTCTTGCCTTAATACATCTAGAGATTTTAAATGCCAATCCGAACCTGACCAAATTAATAATTCTTTATACGAAATTTTATCAAAATTCATCCCCTTAGAAATCCCCTCAATTGCATGTCTAGGAATCCCCCAGATAGGTATTTTATAGTTTAACCTATAATAATACTTTTTCCAAACTCGAAGTAAGGCACTCCTCAAAATATGTAATTTAAAAGCTCGGTCCACTTTCTTATTAAAAATTAAATATGCATGCCAACCATACATTAAATTCCACCCTTCAAGAACAAGAATATCCTTATTTGTTAAATTAAGCCAATCACTTATCCAAGTTAAGGCTGCTGCATCATAGTATAATTTCAAGTTAGATGCTTTAAGTCCTCCTCTTTCTCAGGCATCTTGCAAAATCTTAAACTTAACCCTTGGTTTTTTCCCAGCCCAAATGAATTTATTGATACCCTTCTGCCATTCCTCCAAATTTACATCTTTTTTTAAAATAGGTATCATCTGAAACAAGAAAAGAAACTTTGGTAGAACATTCATTTTTATAGCTGAAATTCTCCCCAACAGTGACAATTGCAGTTTTTTCCAGTCATTTAAATCCTTTTGCACTTTTGCCCACAGTAATTCATAATTATTTTTATACAATTTTCCATCTGAGGCAGTTAAATATACTCCCCAATATTTATCCAAATACTCAGTTAAGTTAATAATTTGTCTAACATTATATTTCATGTATCGCCCTGTTATGAATCCTGATTGATCACTGTGAATCAAATCCTGCATTAATCTAGTTGCCAAAATTTTTGTAAAAATCTTGTAATCTACATTTAATAATGATATCGGCCTATAATTCTTAGGCTCTGTAAGATCTTGATCCTCCTTCGGAATCAATGATATAAATGCTCTTTTACAAGAAGAAGGAACTTGTGCTCCCAGCAAGATACTATTAAAAAGCTCCTTTAATGGCTCCAACATTTCTTCATATAAATTTTTATAATACGTTGACGTCAATCCATCTGTTCCTGGAGACTTTCTCACCTTTAACTGCTTGATAGCTAAGCCAATTTCCTCCACAGTAATTAAACAATTCATCCCATTTTGCTGTTCCTCAGAAAGTTTAGGAAAATGTACTGATTGTAAATATTTATCTATATCCATTCCCTTTATATTATCACTTGAGTATAGTTTTGTGTAAAAATCTAAAAAACTCTTTTTAATCAAATTTTTCTGAAAAACTTCAGTACCTTTATATTTTACTTTCTCTATAATCCTAGCCTTCTGTTTCTTTCGTAACTGATAAGCTAACGACCTCCCAGGCTCTCTGCAATTATAAGATCTTTTACCTCCTCTTTAATATCCAAAGCAGTCATTTTTAAAGCCTCTTGTAAGTCTTTGAGAGAGATTGCAGGAGGAGGAGAGGGTGGGGGTGATTTTGGTTTAGACTGAGAAACAGGCTGAGTCATTGGGGAGGAAATAGAAGCTTTAGGGACAGAGACCAAATGTTTTGAAGCCATTCTGTTAAGTTCAAAGGAGCAAAATTTTTGCCTCTATAATATCACAGTTCTTTAAATAATAATAATAATAATAATAATAATAATAATAATATAAAATAATAAAAAAAGAAAAAAAGGAAAAAAAAGAGAAAGAGGAACAAAATTCTTGCCTCTATATTTAAAACATAAACTTTTAACTTTGTTGCAAAGTCAAACAAGAAAGACAGTCGCCATTTTACCTTTCACTTTCCCTTTCTTCAAAAGGGAAAATAAACAAAGAGAAGAAAGGGGGGAGAAGATGCTTGCAGGAGTTAAAGTCACAATCAATCTTAAATCCACTTTCTCCTGGTCTGCTCCATCTGCATCTGAATACTCACAAGCCTCCAAAAAAAAAGAGCAGATGTGGGAGCGGTGCCTTGCTTCATCCCAGAACTTCGGGACAAAGACGTCCTGGAGTGTGGAGTTGGCTCAGGCTCCGAGGGAGCTCTACCCTCCGATCCCTGAAATTATGGGGATCCAGGGGAGCTCTTATCTCTACCTGAGCAGCTCTTCTCTTCCCTTTCTCCCAGGGAAGAGATTCAAGCCGCGGGACAGCTGATTGTAAAAGTCCTGCAGCTTTTACACAACCCAGGAATGGGCTGCTTTGTGAAAAGCAGCCATCGTAGCTGCTTGATCACACTGGAAGTCAGTTTCATTAACGTCTAAATCCATAAAAATACCCAATAAAAATAATTGTGGGGTAAACTTTATCTTTCTCTTAAAAATCTGTTGAATGTTCCACCAGATCTTAATCCAAAAGGCTTTTATATTTCTACAAGTCCACCATATATGAAAATAAGTGGCATCCAAATTACCACATCTCCAATATTTGGACTGTAAATTAGGATACATACAAGACAACTTTTTAGGATCCAGATGCCATCTATAAAACATTTTATAAAAATTTTCTCTTAAATTTTGTGCCTGGGTAAATTTTACATTTCTAACCCAAATTACCTCCCATATGTCCAATAGAATCGGTTCTTGAATATTTTGAGCCCACTTTACCATACAATCTTTAACTAATTCCGTTTCCAAATCCATTTCTATTAAAACATTATAAATTCTCTTTATATGCGCTCGGTTTTGATCTTTAATCTGTTTTACCAAATTCTCATCCATTAAAGTAATACCAACCTTTTGATCTAACTTCCACCTAGCCAGCAATTGATTATACTGAAACCAAGATTGTACCATATTTTCTTGCTTTAACTCAACTAACGATTTTAATTGCCAATCATTCCCTACCAATCTAAGTAATTCCTTATAAGAAATCCTATCCAAATTCACACCCCTGGATACCCCCTCTATCGCATGTCCAGGAATCCCCCAAATTGATATTTTATAATTTAACCTATAATAATACTTCTTCCAGACACGCAATAAAGCACTTCTTAAAATATGGGATTTAAAAACCTGATCTACTTTTTTATCATAAACTAAATATGCATGCCATCCATATAGTAAATCCCATCCCTCAAGAGAAAGTATATTTATATTTGTTAAATTAAGCCAATCACTAATCAATGTTAAAGCCATTGCATCATAATACAATTTCAAATTAGGCGCCTTAAGTCCGCCTCTTTCCCGTACATCTTGTATAATCTTGAACTTAACTCTTGATTTCTTGCCTACCCATATAAATTTATTAATACCCTTCTGCCATTCATCCAAATTGGCATCTTTTTTCAAAATAGATATCATTTGAAACAAAAAAATAAACTTTGGAAGAACATTCATTTTAACCACTGAGATTCTCCCCAGCAAAGATAATTGTAACTTTTTCCAATCATTTAAATCCTTTTGCACTTTATGTCTCATAATTATTTTTGTATAATTTAACATTAGAAGCTCTAATATATACTCCCAGATATTTAACCTTTTTCACTATTTCAAAACCTGTTAATTTAGCTAACATATCCTTTTCCTTCATAGACATATTTTTCGGTAATATTTTAGTCTTATTGTTATTTACCTTAAAACCAGAAACTTTCCCATACTGGGTTATAAGTTCCACCAAATCCCTTACCGAATCTGTCGGTTGAAATAAAGTCACAACCAAATCATCCGCAAAAGCTCTCAACCTATAGTTTTATTTTTATACCCTTTATTGTAGTTGATTCACGAATTTTAATTAATAAAATCTCCATTGTTAAAACAAATAAGAATGGGGATAATGGACATCCCTGTCTTGTATCCTTTTCAATTTTAAATGCTTCTGTTAATCCCCATTAATTATAATTTGTGCTGATTGTTTTTGATATATAGCCTTAAAATTTATCCCCAAAATTCATTTTCTCTACAACTCTCAATAAAAATTGCCAATTTAACTGATCAAAAGCTTTTTCAGCATCCAAAAATATCAAAGCCGCTGGAATTTGATTATTCTTGTCCAAGTACTCAATTAAAATAACAATTTGTCTTACATTATATTTCATATATCTCCCAGTTATAAATCCAGATTGATCACTATGGATCAATTGCTTCAAAACATGCATTAATCTATTTGCCAATATTTTCAAAAAAATCTTGTAATCTGTATTCAAAAGAGATATAGGTCTATAATTCTTAGGCTGGATAAGATCTTGATCCTCCTTTGGGATCAACGATATAAAAGCCCTTCTCCAAGACGGAGGTACCTCTGCTCCCAACAAAATACTATTAAAAAGTTCCTTTAATGGTTCTATCATTTCTTCAGATAACATTTTATAATAGATTGCTGTTAATCCATCTGTACCAGGAGCCTTACCAACTTTTAATTGTTTAATTGCCCAAATGATTTCCTCAGAAGTAACTAAACAATTCATCTCATCTTGTTGATCATTTAAAAGTCTGGGAAAATGTGCTGCCTGTAGATACTTTTCTATATCTGAAACTTGTATGCTTTCACTAGCCTATAACTTTAAATAAAAATCTAAAAAACTCCTTTTAATCAAGTTTTGTTGATATACCTCTTTACCTTTATAATCTATTTTCTCTATAACCCTTGACTTCTGTTTCTTCCGTAATTGATAAGCCAACTACCTACCAGGCTTATTTGCATTACAAAACGTATTATGTTTCATATACTGCAAGTTAGTTGCGATCTGATCAGCCATTAACATATTAAATTGCTCCCTAAGCATAGCTATAGAAACCTTTAAACTATTGTCCAATGGATTTTAAATAAGAGTCTTCTCTTTCAGTTTAATCTCTTCTTCCAACTCTTTACGGTTTTGCATCTGTTTATGCCTGTGCGCATTATTCATATGAATCAAAACCCCTCTCATGTAAGCTTTACTAGCATCCCACACCATTGACATCAAGGTACTCATATACATATTCAAAAGAAAAATTCCTTCAAATAATCTCTGCATTTCTGTGAATTCCCCTCATATCTAAATAAATTTTCATTCAATCTCCAAGTCCTTCTATTCCCATCTTCAACAGATAGCTTCAACCATACAGGACTATGGTCTGACAATATTCTAGGGAAAATCTTGGCATTCTTAACCCTAGAAAAAAGATCAGTAGTAATTTTAAAAAAGTCAGTTCTAGAATACGATTGATGCCTGTCCAAGAAAAAAGTAAAGTCTCTTTCTTCAATGTTCCATTCCTGCCAAATGTCTCTAAGTTCCAAATCATCCTTCAAATCAAAAAAAGCTTTAGGTAGTTTAGCGTGATTAGGACATTTTAAAAAAAACCTTCTTATCCTTACTTTAATCTAAAACACCATTCTAATCACACATCATAATAACAGATTTATAATCCAATTGAGTTAACTTCTGATGTAACAACTTATAAAACTGTTTTTGTTGTTGATTGGGGGTGTATAATCCAATAATAAGAAATTTCTTGCCTTGTAATACTAATTCAAAAATAACATATCTTCCTTGTGTATCAGAATCAATTAATTTAGCCGATAAGTCTTTTCTTACATAAATAACTACACCCCCTTTTTTTCCAGAGCAGAAGCTGTAAAATGTGATCCCAACTGGGAATTAATCAAATACTTTTGATCCTTTAAAGCAATATGAGTCTCCTGCAAGCAAACAACATCATTCTTATGTTGTTTCAAATAATGAAATACTTTCTTTCTTTTCTGTGGTGAATTCAAGCCATTAACATTCCATGTCAGAAACTTTGCCATCCTTAATGGCTTGAAGCCTCTGAAACACAGCTTGCAGATCTGCTGTTGATGATCTCTTCGGTCTTGTTCCTCCCACGGGCTCTGTAGTATTATTGTATTATGGATCCAACATCAGTCTTCTGCTGTTCCTTTTCTTTACGTCTATGCGCTGCATGAGTCATCCTCTGTTCCTTTGAATCACCTTTTACCTTCAAAAACAGTTCCATAGGTCCAGACTGTAAATCTCCTGCAACCAATAACATTGCAGCTTCAGCTTGTTCTTCCGATCTTTCTTCTGTTCTCTTAGATCATGGAGATGGTGGCGAACCTGCTTTCAGGATAGAAGTATAAAAATCTTTTGCTTTTAAGATTGTATTAAGTCTGTAACATGTCCCAGTGAAGTTCACCACTATTCCAACAGGTATCTCCCATCTGAACTGAATCTGTCGAGTTTTAAGCTCCTTTCTTTTTCTAAGGATTTTTGGAGGTATTTCTTTTAAAATTATAACATCTTGAGCTGCAATTTGAAATCTCTGCTTATAAAAAGCCTGTATAATTTCATTACAAAGTGATCTCCTAGAAAAATAAATGACCACATCTCTTGGTAAATTTCTCTGCCTCGCAATCCATGAATTGACTCTAAATATTCTATTAATCTCTCTCAATATTTCCTCAGGTTCACATCCCAAAATAGGAGCAATATCTCTTGCCACTTCCTCTCTCAGATCCTCTCGTGGATTCTCCTTCAATCCTCTTATTCGCAAAGCAAATTCCATGTCTCTATATTGTGACATGATAACTTCATCCTGAGTTGTATCAATCTTATCTTCAACTTTACCAAGTCTATATTCTAATTTCGCAGTATTTTCCATGACTTCATCCACCCTTTGATCTATACGTTAGATATGGGCGGCAAACCCTCCATGATCTGTTTTTGACAAACCAGTGCTGGCTACTAGTTATATCTTTGTTTGCTTCTGTTGTTCACAGATTTGTTTTTTTATTATTTTTTCCAGGATCTTCCCAGGTATTGATGTTAGACTGATTGGTCTATAGTTTCTTGGGTCTGTTTTCCCCCCCTTTCTTTAAGATGGGAACCACATCAGGGAAGTTTACTACTACTGAGTGCTAATTAGGTGATGAGTGGAAGATTGCATTCAACTACCTTTGGGATGTTACTTATTTCTGGTCATGCTGTTTGGGCTGCAAGGGGCAACTGATAAATAAAGTCCTACACAAACACTTGTACATAGGGGTGCTGGTGTATTTGGTTGATATTTTAATCTATACAGAGATCATGGGAGAGCACATAAAGCTAGGGAGAGCCATGCTAGAGAAGCTGCTAAAGCTCAGCTGAATGCGAAGCTATCCAAATGTGACTTCCACAAGTTCAGTCTAGACAACTTAAGTTACCACATGTGCAGGGAGGGGGTAGAAATGGACCCGGGAAAGGTGACAACAATCTTAGAATGGGAGGCCCCATGGATCAGAAAAAAACTTCAAAGTTTCTTGGGGTTTGTGAACTTCTATAGGCTGTTGAGTGCCAAGCGGCTTTTGAATAATTAAAGTGTCAGAAGCCATTTCCTGTTAAGGGGGTTTGGTTCTGTCCTTTTCTGGCTTCTTTCTATGGGTTCTGTCATGGGCTGCTGCCCCCCCCCCCCATTGTGACTGCATTCCCAGTGATTGTTGGCCTCCCTGCTGTGGCTGTTGCATCCCAAAGGCTGCTGATCTCCCAATGGTGGCTGCGGCACCTCCAATTGCTGCAGGGCCCCCAGTGCCTGTTGCACATTCAGGGGCTCTTGCCACCCCCACTGCTGCTGCACTCCCACTAGCTGCTGATCTCCCAGCAATGGCAGCTATGGCATCCCCAGTTTCTGCAGAGCCCCCAGCAGTTGTTGCACATTTAGGGGCTGTTGCCACCCCTATTGTTGCAGGGCCCCCAATGGTTGTGGTGCCCCGACCTATTGCTGCCTGGCCAACAGGCCACACAGCTGTTGTATTAAATCTTGTTGAACATTTGGGTCTCCTCCCTGTGTAGGCCTCGGGCTTGGGTGGCGCCGATGGTGATGCACAGGACTTTGTGACCAATAGTAGTGACAGTCAGGGCTCTCATGGTACCGGTGTCGATCTGGAATTCGTCTGCCTCGATGTTGGCTCAGGCTTCAGTAGTGGGGCCATCCATAGGGGCTGTCATCATAATCCCACCATCTGGAACCATCACGGTGATGGTGCCTGTCAAGGGATTGTGACAACCAACACTGACCAGGGCTTCTCCAATGGCTGGGGCTCTTGCATCATGATTGGCGCTCTGGAGTCTTGGAGGAGCGGCAATGACTCAGACTGCCATGTTTAGAGTGGCAGCCAGGACTCTCCTTTCTCACAGGGCTGGAGGTCAATGCTAGTGGCTTTGAGGATGGGGAAGCCACCTGTGTCCATTGGCGGGGCTGGGGCTTCTCTTAGGCACAGGTTGGTGCTCTCCCCGCTGATCATTGTGTTCACTGGCATGTGAAAAATGAGAAAGTTGTTTCCCACTCCTCATCTTCAGCCCTTCGAATCTCTCCACTAACTTCTCCACTGATTAGGTACAGACTGTGGACAGGTACTTCCATTCTCCAGAGTCCTCAGTGGTCACCAATCTTTTGGCTCTCTTATGATCTGGGGAGCATGATTCTCAAGAGGCTCCTGACTGCAAGTCAGCTTCAGACACTTTAGAAGAACTTGCTTTTGGCCAGGTTGTCTCAAGGTGCTTGGAGTCCACTCCAATGACCAGATTGGGTCTCACATCTTTGGTCTTGCCCCCTGCTGTAAGGTATCAAACGTTTCCTTCTCCGCTGGTGTGCTGGCTTGCACTCCCTCCACTGAGGCAGCAGCCATGGCTGAAGTGTTGGTTACAGGTGCTTCTTCCTTCTCCATGCTGAGATCTTCCCTGAGTCTTTGTCAACCTATCTCCTGACTTAGGGAAGGTGACTGGAGCTCAGGACCCCAAGGTGGATAAGGTAGAAAGTGTTTGGGGGTTAATGTCATGGTTCTGATAGAAGAAACCCATCAAAAGATCTTCAAGGCGGACTTCCAGTGGTTAGCGCTGTGCTGATGGTGGCTTTTTTCTGAGTCGCCCATCTTGGTATGTGTAAGAGCCTGCAGAACAGTGACAATCAGCTGTTTTGTGGCTCAGAACTTTCCTCCCGGGTGAAGGAAAGCGAGCTTTCTCCAGATAGAAGTCGAGCTCCTCTGGTCTCTTAGAATTCTTTTTGAGAGACGAAGAGTGAGAGCTCCTTCGGAGTCTGGGACAACTCCGCATCCTGGGATGCCTTTGTTCTCCGGAACGGGAGAAAAGAGCCAGACGCTGCCTCCACCTCTGCTAAATCAAGAGGAATTGTGAGTAAACTCTGAAGCAGACAGAGCGATTCAGGAGAAATGGTATTTTGATTTTAAATTTCAACTTTAACTCAAGAATTAATATCTTCTCCAATTAGTATTTTAACAAATAGGGCGTGGAAGGGAAAAAAGAAAAAAAATGGCAGAGGAATTTTGTGTCTTTGAAGACTTCCATTTTCTCTGACTTTTGCAACAAAGTTTCATCAGAGTAATGGACTTAGCCTATTGAAATTGTTACAGTTTAAGAGGCAGGAATCCTAAGATTGTGAAGTTACAAGGATGGCTTCAAAAGGTTTGGTTTCTTTGGTCCCTAGAGCTTCTATTTCCTCTCCATTGACTCAGACTGTCTCTCAGCCTATGCAAAAGACACCTCCTCCTTCTCCTCCACCTGCAATTTCACTTAAAGATTTACAAGAAGCTTTAAAAAAGAATGCCTTGGATATTAAAAAGGAGATAGCTGATCTTTTGGATTGTAAAATGGCTTCAGAGAGGGCTGTTATGGCAGAATTATTGGAGGAAAAAAATAAAGAAATGAGGGAGGACATAATGTTTGCATTTCAAGGTTTAGCTATGCATATTGAGAGAATTGATGATAAAATGGAGGAGGTGACTGAAAATGCAGCAAGATTGGAAAGTAGAGTTGAAGAAGTTGAGAACAAGATAGATATGGTTGGCTTATCAATTGAGAAAGAAGCAGAGACAGAGAACTATAGATAAAATAAATTATAATGGTAAATTGGTATATCAGAAGGAGTTGATTAAGAAATCCTTTTTAGATTATTACCAAAAATTATATATGAGTACCAAAGTACAGGTTTTAGATATAGATAATTATTTAAATGAAGCTAACTTTCCTAAATTAACAGAAGATCAGAGACAAGAAATTAATGGTTTGATTACCAGTGAGGAGATTGAGACAGTAATTAAAGAATTAAAATTAGGTAAGGCATCGGGTACGGATGGTTTGACATCTATTTATTACAAAACATTGGTACAAGAGATGATTCAACATTTAAGTGAGCTTTTTAATGATATATTACAGGGTTCAGAGATTCCCCCGGCATGGGGTAGAGCTTTTATATGTTTGATTCCAAAAGAAGATCAAGACCTCACTTTACCAAAGAATTATAGACCTATATCTCTCTTAAATGTAGATTATAAGATCTTTTCAAAAATTTTAGCTAACAGGCTTATGAGGGTTTTGCATCGTGTAATACATATGGACCAAACAGGTTTTATAACTGGCAGGTACATGAAGAATAATGTCAGACAGATTATTAATTTATTAGAATATTTAGATAAAAACAATCAAGTTTCTGCAGGATTGATATTTTTAGATGCTGAAAAAGCTTTTGATCAGCTGAATTGGCATTTCATGTTAAGATTAATTGAGAAAATGAATTTTGGAGAAAAAATTTTACAAGCTTTTGGTGCTATCTATCAAAAGCAAACGGCACAACTTATAGTTAATGGGGGTTTGTCAGAGGTGTTTGCAATAGAGAAGGGGACTAGACAGGGTTGTCCATTGTCACCATTGCTGTTTGTTTTAACTTTGGAAATATTGTTGATTAAAATTCGAGAATCACAGCAAATAAAAGGAATAGAAGTTAATAAAAAAGAATATAAATTAAGGGCTTTTGCAGATGACTTGGTGGTTACCTTATCTCAACCTACTCATTCTGTAATAGAGTTATTACAATTAATACATCAGTATGGAAAGGTTTCGGGTTTTAAAATTAATAACAATAAGACTAAAATATTGCCTTAAAATATGACTAATTTGGACAAGCAGACTTTGGTTAAGTTGACAGATTTTGAGGTTGTTAATAAGGTAAAATATTTGGGGGTTATTTTATCTGTTTCTAATGCAAAATTGTATAAAAATAATTATGAAAGGCTGTGGGTCAATATACGAAGAGATTTGGAAAATTGGGAGAAGTTGCAATTATCTCTTTTGGGAAGAATTGCGGCGATCAAAATGAATGTTTTGCCAAAGTTTCTTTTTTTATTTCAAATGATACCTATTTTAAAGAATGAGGTTAATTTAAATGAATGGCAGAAAGGTATTAATAAATTTATCTGGGCAAGGAAAAAACCAAGAGTAAAACTTAAAATTATACAGGATATTCGTGAGAGAGGTGGACTCAAGGTACCAAATTTGAAATTGTATTATGATGCTGTGGCTTTAACATCAATAAGTGATTGGGTTAATTTAACAAATGTAGAAATACTCCTCTTGGAGGGTTGGGACTTACTTTTTGGATGGCATGCCTATTTAATTTTTAATAAAAAGGTTGATAGGGTCTTTAAATCTCATATTATAAGGATTTCCTTACTTCGAGTTTGGAGGAAATATTATAGAAGTGATTTTAAAATTCCATTATGGGCTATACTGGGGCATGCGATAGAAGGGATAAGGAGAGGAGTCAAGATGGATAGTGTTTCTTATGCACAACTACTTAGATGGGGTGGTAAAAATTGGCAATTAAAATCCTTGGAAGATTTAATACAAGAAAATATTATTTATTCATGGTTTTATTATAGACAAATAGTGGAGAGGTGGAAGATAGATCGTAATGTGGGTTTACTTAGAGAAGATGAGAATTTATTAAAACAAATAAAAGATCAAAGACGAACCCATATTAAGAGAATCTATGGGGTGTTAGTAGAATTGGATTCAGAAGCAGAATTAGTTAAAGAATGTATGGTCAAATGGGCACACCATTTTGAAGAACCGGTTCTATTAGATACTTGGGAAATTATTTGGGTGAGGAATGTTAAATTTACACAAGCCCAAAATTTAAGGGAAAATTTTTATAAAATGTTTTATAGATGGCACCTTGATCCACAAAAAATGTCTCGTATGTATCCTGACTTACAGCCTAAATGTTGGAGATGTGGATGTTTGGATGCTACTTATTATCATATTTGGTGGTCGTGTAAAAATATAAAAGCTTTTTGGATTAAGATATGGTGGAATATCAAAAGAATTTTTAGAAGAAGGATAAAATTTACCCCACAATTGTTTTTGTTAAGTATTGTTTCTGATTGTGATACTAAAGAGACTACATTGATGTTAAATTTAATCACAGCGGCAAGGTTGTTAGTAGGGCAATGTTGGAAGAAGGAATCTTTGCCTACTTTGCAAGAGTGGTTTTTTAAAGTTTCTTATTTGGCGGAAATGGCAAAGATTTCGGCTTTTTGAAAGACCAATCACAAGAGAAGTATTTTTTGATATGGAAAAAATGGATAGACTTTATACAATATAAGTTGGATATAAAAAAATATTATTTAGCTTTTCAATAACTTATATTTAAAACTTAAGATATTTCATAGACTTTATAGACTTTTTAGACTTTTTTTCTTTTTTTTCTTTTCTTCTTTTCTTTTTCTTTCTTTCTATTTTCTTGTATTTCCTTGTATTTTCGTCTTTTTATATACATATTATTGTTAACTATTTTATAATTTGTTTAATTAATGTACTTAGACTTATTTATGGTTTATATCTGTTTTAAGACTTTTTGAAATTTTTTTAATTAAGCCTGTATTCAGCACTGGGAAGGTTGGGGGAGGGTAGGGGAGGGTTGGGGGGGTTCAGAGAAGGGATATGTATTGTTTTGTAAAATCTAAAATTTTTTAATAATAATAAAAAAAAGATAGATATGACACAGGATGAATTAATTATTTCACAGTATAGGGATATGGAATTTGCGCTGCGTATCAGAGGGATGAAAGAAAATCAGCAAGAAGATTTAAAGGAGTTAGTTATTAAAGATATTGCTCTTAATCTGGGATGGAGACCCAAGGAAATTCGGAATGAGATAGAAAAAATCTTCAGAGTTAATTCATAGCTTGCCAGACAAAGAAATTTACCTAGAGATGTGGTTATTTACTTTTCAAGAAGATCTATACATAATGAAATTATACAAGCTTTTTATACACAGAGGTTCCAAATTGCAGCCCAAGATGTTATAATTTTAAAAGAGATACCTCCAAAAAATTTAAGAAGAAAAGATTTTGCTTTTTTGTCTGAGGAGTTAAAATGTCGTCAAATTCAGTTTAGATGGGAGATTCCAACTGGAATAGTAGTGAATTATGCAGGAATGCATTATAGATTAACTACAGTTTCAAAGGCAAAAGAATTTTATAACTCTGTTTTGAAGGCAGGCTCGCCCTCATCTTCACAAGCTAGTAAAATTGAAGAAGAGCACATAATTGGAGGAGCGACCTCATTGATTGTTAGAGAAGTACAAGATCAACCTGCTGCACAGAATTTGGAGATAAAAGAACAAAGGATGACAAGAGCTGCGTATAAACGTAGAGAGAAGCAGCAGAAGATTAGTGAAACAATAGAAGGTACTATTACTACAGAACCTGTGGGAGGAGCAAGACCAAAAAGATCTTCAACAATTGATCTTCAAGCTATGCTTCAGAGGCTTCAGGCCGGTAGGGATGGCAAAGCTCCTGACATGGAATGTTAATGGCTTGAATTCACCTCAGAAAAGGAAAAAAGCTTTTCATTATCTGAAACAACACAACAATGATGTAATATATTTGCAAGAAACTCATATAACTTTAAAGGACTCCAAATATTTGATTAATTCCCATTTGAGATCACATTTTAGGGCTCCAGCTCCAGGGAAAAAAGGGGGTGTTGTAATTTATGTGAAGAAAAATTTATCGGCTGAATTAATAGAATCTGATCCTCAAGGAAGATATGTTTTTATAGATCTACTATTACGAGGCAAGAGATTTCTTATCATTGGACTATATGCCCCTAATCAACAACAGAAGCAATTTTATAAGTTTTTGCATGGAAAAATAACTCAGTTGGATTATAAATCTGTAATTATGATGGGAGATTGGAATGGAGTTTTGGACTCAAGAAAGGACAAAAAGGGTACTTTTAAAACTTTTACTCAATCTAAATTACCTAAAGCTTTTTTTGATATGAAAGATGAGCTGGAACTCATTGATGTTTGGTGTGAAAGGAATATAAATGACAGAGATTATACTTTCTACTCAGATAGACATCAATCATTTTTAAGGATTGACTTTATTTTAATTACCAATGATCTTTTTTCTAGGGTTAAGAAAGTCAAGATTTTTCCTAGGACATTGTCGGATCATAGCCCTGTGTGATTGGAGCTATTTGTGGAAGATGGGAATAGAAGATCCTGGAGATTGAATGAGAATTTGTTTACTCGGGTAGAGTTTGTACAAAAATGTAAAGAACATTTGAAGGAATTTTTTGTTTTAAATATGAACAAGGGAACTTCAATGCCTATGGTGTGGGATGCCAGTAAAGTGTCAGAATCCAATCATATTTCATCTTTAATTATCAAATATAGAAACTCCCAATTCTGCCTTCTCTGGATTCTGCCATCAGAGGGAGAGAAGGGGGAGAACAAAGGGGCTTTATGGCCCTCACTTCCTTCAGTACACTTCAAAGAGCTGAATGCTGAATGTGTGTTTATTGTAACATCAAAGCGTTAGCACTAGAGGACCTTATCATAACAAAGCAGGGTATTTGCCTTTCATGTAGTTACCTGAAGTCTCCATTCAGACGGAAGAAAGAAGAAAGGGGGTGGAATTGTGATACTTGAAACTATCACTGGAAGGGGGGTTGATTGGGTGGGACTACTGGGGAACCCCTTAAAACCTTGAATGGGAGAGCTTGAACCCCAAGTCCTGTCTAGCATGCCTGCAACCATTTTCTCTTAATAAAGGATTCCTGTTGGAAGAATTATTCCAAGAGTTCTGTCTTCTTAAGATGCAAAGTGGGGTGGGTCCTTACATTAGACAGGACTTGCAAAATTAATCCACCTGGAAGGGAGACCCTTGCCGGGGGATTTTGCAAAAAATTTACCATGTCAGACAATGGAGAAAGAGAGGGGGAAAACTCCCTGGAAAGAGAGCCGCTGACCCAGTTGGAACCTTGCCAGATGTTGGGATCTGAGAGGTCAGATTCCTCGGGAGAAGAAGTGGTGGAGACACAGGACCACAAGCCTCACTGGTCGATGAACGTTGGAAAGAAAAGTGAGTGGAGAAAGGAATCAAGAAAGGTGACCCTGAGACGGGGGACCAAACAACCAGAATGGAAGCAGGAGATGGAGAAATCCCTGCACGCAAGTGAAGAGGGAGGAAGCTGGGTACCGTACTCAGACTGGATCCTAGAGAAAGCTATTGACCTGATGAAGAGAACTCTCAGCTCCCTAGGAGAGGAGAATACTGAGCCCTACGGCCGCCCCAGTTCCTGGAGCCACAAAGGGAGAGACACCGAGGGGGACGTGGAACCTGCAACCCCAGGGACATCTACTGATCCAGGAGCCCCCACCCCCTACCGGACCACAGATGGCAATCTGGACGGAAGACACTACCACCCACAACGGAGGCACCGATCCATTCCAAGACGTCCACCGTTGGAGGTGAAATTCAAAGGGGAGCCAACACGCTTGGGGTTTTTCCTAACCCAAGTACTCAGCTACATGGAGGAATATGGGCAGGACATTCCCAGCGACAAAGCCCGCATCCGGATCGTGCAATCTGCCCTGGATGGACCAGCTGCGGATTGGGTAGTGAACTTGCATGACTCCAATGCCCCAGAACTCAGTAACTTCAACCGTTTCATGTCCTCTTTGAGAAGACGATTTGAAGACCCCCTGGCTGATCGCAAAGCCCGTGAAAGAATGACAACGATGAGGCAAGGCAAACGCCCAGTGGCCGAGTATACACAAGAATTCCGGGCCATTGCCAGCAAAGTGAATTGGCCAGAAGACATCCTCCTTGGCCATTTCAAAGACGGACTAAACTATGATCCATATGATGCTTGCCTGCCCCGAGGGGACCCACATCGACTTGAAGAATGGTACGTTTTGGCAGAGGAAGCAGAGATCGACATATTGAAGAGGCACCGCCGAAGAAAACAATGGAGCCGCCCCCCGCCTGAGCTGACACACCAACCGGTGAAATCATCGGATACAGCCAAGAAGCAAATGGGGTGTTTCAAGTGCGGAAGAGAAGGGCATCGAGCTGTAGAATGCCGCTCAAAGGCCCCCCAGCACAACCCAGACAGATCCCCAATCAACAAACCCAGAGAGTATTCAGCTAAGCCAAAAGAAACAGCCATGAGAATGATGGAAATTGCAGAAACCCCCACCTCTGCTCACCAAGGGGAAAGAACTCCAGCCTACACCACAGGGACGGTGGATGCCTCAGATGACAGCTCGGAGGGCGAACCCC
This sequence comes from Crotalus tigris, assembly GCF_016545835.1. Lineage (NCBI taxonomy): Eukaryota > Metazoa > Chordata > Lepidosauria > Squamata > Viperidae > Crotalus > Crotalus tigris. Next base: position 82,053 of record NW_024100230.1, read on the forward strand.
TGGTAAGTGGATGCATCACACCCATCTTCAAAACAGTGACTATATTAATCCCCCCCATGCCCGAAGCTGTGAAGGTGAAAGCCTTAATAGACTCTGGCTGCACCCGCTGCCTCATTAGCCCAACACTAGTGGGGAATCTGGGCATCCCATCCAGGAGACTGGAACAACCAATCTCATTTGGCCAGCTAGATGGATCCATAGCAGGGGGGGTGCCAGCTACCCTAGCCACTCTGCCAATACACCTCTCCCTGGGCAACCATGAAGAGGACTTAACGTTTGTGGTGACCCCAGGTATGGAATGCCCAATGATTCTAGGGATGGAATGGTTGAAAAAATGGAACCCCTGGGTAAATTGGAGGACGACAGAAATCAAATTCCCGAAGGGGGACCCTATGGACTTAAAACCCCAAGGGAGGCTACCAGAATCAAGAATAGAAAAAGCATCCATAGGAGAGGAAAAAAGATTAACAGAAATACCAGAGGAATATAGGGACCTTGCTGAAGTCTTCAGTGAGGAGAGGGCGAATGAGCTTCCCCCCCACCGACCCACAGACTGTACCATTGAATTCAAGCCTGGGGCAAAACTCCCGAAGCCCAGATTATACTCCATGAGCCCAAAGGAGAAGGAGGAAATGGAAAGATTTATAAAAAAAAACCTGGAGAGAGGTTTCATTGAGCCAGCCAAGCCTAAAGTGGCTGCCCCGGTCCTTTTTAGAGAGAAGAAGGATGGCTCTTTACGTTTATGCGTGGATTATAGGGCCCTGAATACAATCAGTGAAAGCAACCTATATCCTCTGCCCCTCATGAAAGACATGCTGTCACACCTATCGAAAGGGAAAGTTTTTTCTAAACTAGACCTAAGGGAAGCTTACTATCGCGTGAGAATCAAGGAAGGGGACGAATGGAAGACTGCATTTAACTGCCCCATGGGGTGCTATCAATTCAAAGTCTTGCCATTTGGATTACAAGGGGGCCCTGCAGTCTTTATGCAATTAATCAATGACGTTCTAAGGGAGCACCTATTTAAGGGGGTCCTTGTTTACTTGGACGACATTCTTATCTTTACTGAAACAAAAGAAGAACACGTCAAACTTGTCAGAGCGGTTTTAAAGAAGCTGCGAGCCGCTCACCTATATGCCAAACTCTCAAAATGCGAATTCCACCAGGAAAGGATAGACTACCTAGGCTATCGCATATCCCCACAGGGCATTGAAATGGACCCGGAGAAGGTCAAAGCAGTACTAAATTGGGCACCACCCCGCACAAGAAAGCAACTACAAAGTTTCCTGGGCTTTGCAAATTTTTACCGCCAATTCATCCCCTCATTTGCACAGATAGCCTTGCCCCTCACTAACTTACTAAAAATGAAGGGAACATCCTCAGTAAAACCTAGCCAGCCACTAACATGGACAATGGAGTGCCAAGCAGCGTTTGAGAGACTAAAGAGACTTTTTTCTGCCGAACCAGTACTAAGGCACCCAGACATGGACAAGCCCTTCATAATACAGGCAGATGCAAGTGATGTGGCAGTGGGGGCTGTGCTATTACAAGAAAATGATGATGCAGTATTGCAACCCTGTGCATATACATCCAAGAAACTCACGGAAACAGAACAGCGCTGGCCCGTATGGGAGAAGGAGGCTTATGGGATACGTTGGGCATTACTCACGTGGCGACAGTTCCTGGAAGGCAACAAAATCCCCTTCCAGGTGTGGACTGATCACAAAAATTTAGAAGCCCTGAAAACTTCCAGGAAACTCAATCCCAAACAAGCCCGCTGGTCCCAGCATTTTCACCAATTCCAATTTAAGCTCAAACATTTACCAGGAAGAAAGAACTTCCTGGCAGATGCTCTATCTCGCATGCCCCAATATAACAGCGCACGAACCACAGACTCTAGACCAATAATGGCAGAGTCACAACTGGCAGCGCCAGTAACCACAAGGACCCAAGCCAAAATAAAACCACAACTGGACAGCCAAACTGGGATTGAATTCAGAAAAAGTTTGGAAAAAGATGAATGGTTCCAGAAAAACAAACATGTGTGCACAATGAGAGACGGATTGCCTTGGGTAGGGGAAAAGTTATATATACCAACAACTCAAAGACTAACTTTCATGCACCTTTGCCATGACACAAAATCAGCAGGGCATTTTGGATTTGTAAAAACTTTACACTTAATTAAACGGCAATTTTGGTGGCCATCAATAAAAAAGGACATAGAAAGTTATGTTGCCAGCTGCCCAACCTGTGCATCAGCAAAGAGGTTGCAAGGGAAATCGCCAGGGCTATTACAACCAGTGGCAAGTCCCTCAGCCCCCTGGAGGGAAATAGCCATGGATTTTATAGTGGAATTGCCAGAAAGCAATGGGAATACTGTTATCTGGACAGTCACGGACCTATTTTCCAAACAGGTGCACTTTATCCCTTGCCAAAAAATTCCCACTGCAAAGGCCTTAGCAAAACTTTTCATCCAGCACATTTACAGATTGCACGGGGCACCCCAACGCATCATCTCTGATAGGGGAGTGCAATTTACGTCTGCATTTTGGAAGGAATTTTTATCCCTCTTAGGGACCACTCAGGGATTGACATCTAGCCACCACCCTCAAGGAGATGGACAAGCGGAACGCTGCCAGTCGGTACTTGAGCAATATTTGAGATGTTTTTTAAATTTCCAACAGAGTGATTGGACGGACTTACTTCCTTTTGCAGAAGTTGCCTACAATAATGCAGTCCACTCCAGCACAGGCTACACTCCTTTTCAAATAGCCAACGGTCAAAGTTTCAACCCTATGCCAGAGTTAACCCCAAAAGAACCAACGATCCCTTCACTGAAAGAATGGATGGAAAACCTACAAAACACCTGGCCAATAGTCAGAAAATCACTAGATGAAGCTAGGCGGGCATACAAAGCACAAGCCGATAAAAAAAGGGTTGAGCCTACACCATTCATTATAGGAGAAATGGTGTACTTATCTACAAAATACCTAAAGTCCCTACAGCCCTGTAAAAAACTTGGACCAAAATATATAGGACCTTTTCCAATTAAAAGAATCATAAATCCAGTAACAGTAGAATTAGAATTACCCAAAAATCTCAGGCAAATACACCCAATTTTTCATTGCAGCTTGCTGAAAAGAGAGCATCAGTCACCTCTACGGCCAAAAATCCCCCCACCACCACCTCCAATCATGGTGGAGGGTGAACAACACTTCGAAATAAAGGAAGTCCTTGACTCTAGGAGATATCATGGAGCAACTCAGTACCTAGTTGCCTGGAAACACCTCCCTGCCTCACAAAACGAGTGGGTCCATAAACGTCATGTCAGAGCCCCGAAACTATTGAAGAAGTTTCACACAGAGTATCCCAACAAGCCTAACTAACTTTTATACCTGTTTTGTTTTCTTGCAGGTGGATCTCTCTTATTGTTAAGAGGGGCCGGATGTCAGAATCCAATCATATTTCATCTTTAATTATCAAATATAGAAACTCCCAATTCTGCCTTCTCTGGATTCTGCCATCAGAGGGAGAGAAGGGGGAGAACAAAGGGGCTTTATGGCCCTCACTTCCTTCAGTACACTTCAAAGAGCTGAATGCTGAATGTGTGTTTATTGTAACATCAAAGCGTTAGCACTAGGGGACCTTATCATAACAAAGCAGGGTATTTGCCTTTCATGTAGTTACCTGAAGTCTCCATTCAGACGGAAGAAAGAAGAAAGGGGGTGGAATTGTGATACTTGAAACTATCACTGGAAGGGGGGTTGATTGGGTGGGACTACTGGGGAACCCCTTAAAACCTTGAATGGGAGAGCTTGAACCCCAAGTCCTGTCTAGCATGCCTGCAACCATTTTCTCTTAATAAAGGATTCCTGTTGGAAGAATTATTCCAAGAGTTCTGTCTTCTTAAGATGCAAAGTGGGGTGGGTCCTTACATGAGGGGAATTTTGATTCATATGAATAATGCTCTTAGGGGCAAATTGATACAAAAATGTAAAGAATTAGAAGAAGAGATTAAATTAAAAGAAGAGGCTTATGTTTTGAATCCAACGGATAATAGGTTAAAGGCTGCTATAAATATGCTTAGGGCACAATTTAACATGTTGATGGCAGACCAGGTTGCGACAAATTTGTGTTATATGAAACATAATACTTTTTGTAATGCAAATTGTTGGAATATTCATGAGCAGGAAGAGTCATGTGGTAACTCAGTCAGCCAATGTGAAGAAAGTGCTACTGAGTCTGTGCAAAATTAGTATTGAGTTAGGAGCTAGATTTCCAGTCTCTGGGTTTGTCTCTGGTCTGTCTCTGTAAGAAGTCTTCATTAAGCTATGTTGCTGTAAAGGAGAATGGTATTGTAAATATTTTTATATAAATATAAAGTTATTTGAATCAGCTAAATGCAGTCAACTGTAAGAGCTTCTGATTTATTTATTACCAATAGAGAAATTAAAATTCTCTAACAGGTTATGGGCCCAGAGCTTACTAAGGACTGCATTGTAATTTAAAGCTGGAAGAAACTGCCTGTGTTTAGAAAGTATAAGAACAAGGCAGAATTAGCAGAATGGCTGCAATGGAATTTAAGGAAAGCTGTGTGCATCATTTGGGCCAGAAGAATTACATTGTGTGGGCTGCAAAAATGGAATGTTTGCTGAAAGCTAAAAGAGCTGTGGTATATTGTAGAAAATCCACCACAAGTATTTGCAGCTGCTGATCAGAAAAGTCATGATCAAGCAATGGCTTATCTCATCTTGAATTTAGATGATGCACAATTTCTAAATGTTGCAAATTTAGAGACTGCAAAGGAGATTTGGTTGAAGTTGAGAGCTGTGCACGTGAATGTTTCTGCATGCAATATAGTGCAATTGTCAAGAAAACTTTACAGGGCCTGTTTGCAACCAGATGAATCTGTGGAACAGCATTTAAATAAAATGCAAAGTTTATTTTTGGACTTAGAACAACATGGGATTAAATTCCCTGAGTCCCAGAAGGTTTTATTGGTGTTGAACAGCTTAGATAGAACCTGGGACAGAGTTTCTATGATATTTGAGTGTAAAGAAGAGCAAGACTTAAAGTTTGAGGCTTTAAAGGCATGTTTGCTTAATGAAGAAGAAAAACGCCATTTTAGAAGCAGCCATGAGGAGGAGAAATTCCTGAGGAGGAGGTCCAGACTGCAAGTCTCCAGAGGTAAAAAAACAAGCAGATCGGACCCAGACCAAGTTGCAACAAAGGAGAGATTTTGCAAGCAGAGAGCTGCTTGGCGGGAAAAGACTTGCTACATTTGTGGAGCAAACAACCATCTGCAAAGAAACTGTTTGCAGAGGAACAATTTGCAGAAAAAGACATTTGTGCAAGGAAAAAGGACTCTTTTGCAAAAGGAACATTTTGGTGTTGCAAACGTTTGCAATAGCAACAACAGAGACAAGTGGCTAATTGATAGTGGGACAAGTCAAACAATTGTTAATGACTCTGAATTGTTTTGCAGGTTTGTTCCAGTAGCACAAGAAGCTGTGGCTTTGGCAAATGGCCAGAAAGCAAAAGTGATTGAAAGAGGCGATGTAAAAATTCCATATTTGGAACCAAAGTTTTCCAATGTGCTTTGTGTACCTGAGATGGAACATAATTTGTTAAGTGTATCTAATTTAGACAAACAAGATTTTGAGATCATTTTTTTTAAATGGGAAGTGTCTCATCAAAAGGAATGGGAATATTTGAGCAGAAGGCATAAAGGAAGATAATCTATATGTATTGCAGGGACAAAAGGTTCAATGTTCCCATATATTTTTTTTTCAATTTTTATTATTTTATTTTCATTACAATCATAAGAAGAAAAGTTCAGATACATAAGAAGTTGAAATACAACACAAATTCCAACATTGCTCACCCATTTCCCCCAAGACCACATCCCCCTCTCATCTCTTCACTTCCCCCTTCCTTCTACCTCTTCCTCTCCTCCCCTCCCTCTCTCCCCCATCTTTCTACTTACTTATCCCTCTCCTCTTCTTCTCAAGCGATGCAGTCTGAGGGAAAATGCCCGAGCAATACTCTATCACCAAAATCTGAACTATTGAAGATACTACCCATACTCTATGTATTGCAGGGACAAAAAGTTCAATGTTCCCATATATTTAAGAATGTTGCAGAACATGATTCATGTGTTCATCTTCTGCATAGAAGACTTGGCCATGCAAGCTTTAAAGTTTTGCAGCAAATGCAAGATTTTGCAGAAGGGCTAAATTTGAAGGGATGCAAAACATATTTGGACTGTGCAGTATGCAAAGCATCAAAGTCAAAGGCATTCCCAGTTAGTAAATGTAGCACAAGACAAACAAAAAGAGCTCTAGAGCTGGTCCATGCAGATCTGGTGGGACCTATGCAAGCCAGTTTGGGAGGAGCAAAATATGCACTGGTAATTGTTGATGATTATAGCAGGTATTCGTTTTGCTACTTGCTTAGAGCAAAGACAGAGGTGCTACAACAATTCAAACAGTGGGTAAGTTTTGTAGAGAGAAGGTACAGACAACAAGTGTGTCAGTTGCAAACTGACAGAGGTACTGAATTTATGTCAACTAAATTCCAACAATGATTGGGGCAGTTGTGAATAAGACACAGGTGTACAAATCCTTACACAGCAGCAGAAAATGGTGTAGCTGAAAGAAGGAATGATGTTTTGCAAACAATGAAAGATTCATTGTTAGAGGATTCTGGTATGAGTAGGTCATATTGGGGAGAAGCCATATTGACTGCCAATTATATAGTTAACAGGCTGTGGAGTTCCTCCATTAATAATACTCCATATACCATTCTATATGGGAGAAAGCCATCACTGGCACATTTGAGAATTTTTGGAAGTACGGCATGGGTACATATTTCTAAAGCAAACAGAAGAAAGGGACAGCAAAAGGCAAGAAAGCTCAGGTTTGTGGGCTATGAGCCAGGGTCAAAAGGATATCGCTTTAGCGATGGAAGTAAAAGAATGATAATTTCAAGGTCTGCTAATTTTGCAGAACAAAATTGGGACAGAATTAATGCAAATTCTGGGTATGTCTCACTTAATGACAGCAATCTGTTTAGTAACATTAACTCATCTAATGATGAAAAAATGATTATAGAAGATGTCAACATTCAGGGAGGAGAGGCTGAACAAGACATGAAACCAGATAGACTTGAGACACAGAAGTAGTTAATACCACGTAGGTCAGAGCAATGTATAAAGGAATTCCGCCTGACAGGTATTCTGCCAGCAAGGTAAAGATTTGCAATGTGTGGTATGAGCCAAGAAGTTATAAAGAGGTGTTGGCATTACCAAAAGCTGAACAGGAAAGATGGAAGGAGGCCATGGATAAAGAGATGAAATCCATGGAAGACCATGAAGTATTTAAATCAGTGACTTTGCCACAGGGAGCCAAAGCTGTGGGTTGTAAGTGGGTATATAAGAAAAAGGTATTGCCAAATAATGATGTACAGTATAAGGCCAGGTTAGTGGCACAAGGTTTTTCACAATTAAAGAAAATACATTAAGTCAATAGGTCTGATGTCTCTTCCTGTCATGAAGGGAGGAGTGTTGGAATATTCATGAGCAGGAAGAGTCATGTGGTAACTCAGTCAGCCAATGTGAAGAAAGTGCTACTGAGTCTGTGCAAAAGAGTATTGAGTTAGGAGCTGGATTTTCTGTCTCTGGGTTTGTCTCTGGTCTGTTTCTGTAAGAAGTCTTCATTAAGCTATGTTGCTGTAAAGAAGAATGGTATTGTAAATATTTTTATAAAAATATAAAGTTATTTGAATCAGCTAAATGCAGTCAACTGTGAGAGCTTCTGATTTATTTATCACCAATAGAGAAATTAAAATTCTCTAACACAAATAAGCCTGGGAGGTGGTTAGCTGATCAATTACCCAAGAAACAAAAGGCAAGAATTATAGAGAAAATAAAATATAAAGGTACTGAGGTTTTTCAATATAATTTGATTAAAAAAAGTTTTTTAGATTTTTATACAAAATTATATGTTAGTGATAATATACATGTTGCAGAAGTAGAAAAGTATTTACAATCAGTGCATTTTCCTAAACTTTCTAATGAACAACAAAATGTGATGAATTGTTCAATTACTTCAGAGGAAATTGGTTTAGCTATCAAGCAGTTAAAGGTGGGAAAGTCTCCTGGAACAGATGGATTATAAAATTTTAGGTGAGGAGATGATGGAGCCATTAAAGGAGCTTTTTAATAGTATTTTGTTGGGAGCTCTGTAGTAATCAGTCCTTAGTCATTGAAGAGTGCAAAGAAATGGCCGCCCGCTCAGAGCCTTTATTTGTTTTTATAGAGTTTTACAAATAGCAAAAGATACTGCATGGCAATAGCATTTCATTGGCTAAAATCCTTTACCAATCCTCAAGAGTAAAAAGCTAGAGGCCATAAACAGGGAAACTTGTTGTTCACCAGCCAGCCTTATCAAACTGGCAAGGTCACACAGACCTGCGCACTTTCATGTCACCATGGTGATGTGAGGAGAGGGGGGGAAGATAGATGCAGAGAAAAGACACAAGCGTTGGGGGGCAGTTTTCTGCACACGACTTTTGCCTGTCTCTCACTTCTACATCTTACTCCTTTTTGTTTTGTTAGACAAAATATCACCGTAAGCGGGGTTAATAAAAGAATTATAATCAGGAGAGGAGCATCCTTGCAGTTGTTAATATAGGGCCAAAACTTGAGGCAATGTGAGAGAGAATCTACTGGGATTTAAAGCTCTAATACATATATTGCAAAATGAAAGAAAGACATTACATAAACAGCACCCATAAAGATCCTAAGGTACCAATTTTCAAATCAGAGGCCAAATTGTGTAAAATATAAATCTGGTGCTGGATGGTTCATGAATTATCAGAAATATTGAAACAATACATTTCCTCAAAACGTTTACAACCCAAATGCTGGTGCAGAAGCAAATAATCAATTGCAGCGTGATTTTGCAAAATAGTTCTCAAATTTTGCAGTTCATGGTTGACCGATGAAATAGTTGAAGAAGTAGTATTAATTGTTTTTGCCAAATTTCATGTAATAGCATTAATGTTGAGGTGGGCATGAACAGCAAGTCCTTGCACGCCCACTGGAGATATAGCCAATGCTACAAAGTAAGGTTGTCTCAGAGTCATAAGTATTGTCTAGCATGACACCACGTGGAGAATGGTTCATGTGAACTTGTTGTTTGGAAAGCAAAATAGGAATCAGCTGGCTGAGGCAACATTGCGCTTCACTAATATTAGCAGGAATACAATTTAAAGTTTCTTGACCACACGTAAAAAACCCTCCTTGCAGTAGCCAAGCATGTCCAAAATGAAAGGAAGTCTCTATTGAAGCTCTGCAGTTTAAAGCAGGTGAGCCAATGCGATGACAGTGAGGTTTTTTAAGCAATAACCTCTCAGAGTCAGTGAAGTTTTGGGGTGCAAACAAAGACTAAACATGTTTTTAAGAAGAGACTGGACAGCCATTTGTCCGAAATGGTGTAGGGTTTCCTGCCCGAGCAGGGGGTTGGACTAGATGACCTCCAAGGTCCCTTCCAACTTTAGTACTATTATTATTATTATTTCAGATAAACAAAAGAAGTCATTTTGTGTGATGTTAGATTTTGCTTCATTCGTTGTTCGAATGATTGTTTGAGTGGGATGACAGTTACAGTTGTCAAAGGGCAGATGTTAACGATCAGACATAAACAAATGATGGATAAGAAATTTGCAGTAAAAGCTGCAAAAATGGCAGCGCACAGGTTCTCGGGGATCAAGTTCTTTACATCTCCCCACGTCACTGGCTGCCTGGCATGTCAGGATTGGATTACTTGCTGTGCCATCTCTAGAGTCACCCTTGCCATTTCTGGGACTGGGTCCAGGGACTGGTGCCACGACATCCCTGGCTGGGTGATCACAACGCGCTGGAATCCGCAAAGGTCCTGTTGGAGCAAGCACAGCAGCGTAGCCCCGCCCCCAAGTGATCAGAGGGACTGGTCCTAACCATGCTTTGTCTGGTAATGCCTGATAATATACCAGAGATGGAGGGAAGCTTGTTTTCTGTTGAAAGTGTCTCTGATAAGCAGTCAAATTTTGAATGGAAATATTCAATTGGTGTAATGTAAATAATACTTTTTGAACCTGTTGGATTACCCACGACAAATTGGGTACCCTAGATAATCCGTCCTTTTTTATTTGTTTGTGAAGGCAGTCCTTGAAAGACCAATTAGCACGTTCCACGATAGCTTGACCCATGGAATTATAGAGAAGACCATGAGTAAAAACAATATTTCAGGTTGTATAAAATTGTAAAAAGGCCACTGAAAAATAGGGTGGCCCATTGTCAGTTTTTAGGGAAGAGGGTTTACCCAGGGCTGTAACAGCCAAAAAAAGATAAAAATAACATGTGAAGCTGTTTCCCCTCATAGAGGTGGGGGAAATTGTTCCTAAATACCTATTTATGAATATACACTTCTAGGAAGCCAAAAAAAAAAGAGAACATTGATAACATCCATTTGTCATAGTTGATTAAAGGCAAAACCACATAAAAGACATAAAAAAAATACCCAAAAAAAATTAGGCCCAGGAAGGGAGGAGTGATTGTGTTTATGAGAAACAAAATTATAAATGCTTTCAGTTTTGGAGCAGCTGCTGCAAAGTTAAAAACAAAGTCATAAGACTGGGGTCAATCCTGGGCGTGATGTAAGCACCTGAAGAAGTAAAAGTAAGTTGGCACACATAATGAGAGTCAGAGATTAAGTTAAAAGACTGTTGAGAAAAGGTTTGAAAAGCTAAAATAATTCTGAGCATTGTGATAAGGGTTGCATTGCAGTGTAGGACACTTTCCAGGTATCATCCTTGTAAGCAATTGCTCCTCTCGTTTTTCCTCCATCAGAAAAAGCAATAACTTGTGGCAAGGGAGAAAGAGGAAGAAAGTAGTGACTGGACTGGAAAGGAAAAAGTCATTAAACAAGCAAGTCAAAGATCATTAGGCAAATGATATGAAATACAGCCTATATAGTCAGTTAAAGCACATTAAAGAGATAAGTTATTTTTGAAAACAATATTAATTAAATCAGTTCCTTTTTGGACGGCAAGCTCTTGTGCATCCTAAGGTTATCATTTTAGCAACCACCTGGATAAAAAATAAAACATTTTGGGATGGGATATGGTAGGTAAATATTATTCAATTCAATATACTTTCTGCACTTTTATTACAGTTAATACTCCATTAGGTAATTTACTAGTAGGAAAAAATCAAAAGTGTGGAATTCTGTCCACAAATTGAATATTCATGATGTCATCAATTTGTGCAACTATATTTTTTCTGGGACTTATTGCAATCCTAAATCATTTTATATTTTCTGAAAGCCAATTAAATTGTATCTTTGGTGCTTCAATTTAAGCAAAGTCCATTCAGATGGAAACAATTTTTATATAAATAGGTTAAACATTTATAAATCTATAACAAAATAATTCAGTTAGTTCTTTTGGTTGTTGGATATTTAAAAAATTGTCCAACAATTACTGTTTCTCTTTTTAGTAAAAAAAATTTATTTGCCGAAACTGCATAGGTGAATGTCAAGTTTCAGATTCACTCCACTCTTCTCAGATTACAATTCCAAGCAGAGGAAAAAAAGTTTTAAACAAACAGTTCCCCCCCCCCTTCCTGTCTCTGGCTCTTTAAACAAGGCAGCCAACCGAAAGAGACAGGGGGGGGGAATCTCACCACCAAAAAATAGTTTCATCTCCTTCATATGCATTTTTTAATAAATTCTCTCATACATTCTCCATGAAATTATTCTCATACAAATATTTGCTATTATTTTCACAGTTAGGGAAAAAATGGGTGGGTTTTGAAGGCTAACACACACTTCAACAAATTAACTCATTCAGTTCCATACTCACTGTTTGCATAAAACCATTCCACATACAATTATTTCATTTCATACTTTGTCCAGGCAAACCATATATTCTTAGCAAGGCCTTTTTGTATTGCTGTTATCAGAGAGGGCTTTGAGCCTCTTCCAAGTCTTGGAATTACACAGAACAACACAGACAAATGTATATACACAAATACTGTTACAACAACATTTATTTAGACATATAACTTGTCCTGCAAGAAGCGAGAAAAATGACAAGGTGATTTCAACCAAAAAGTAGTTTTGAGGGCCCTAATCATCTCCCATTTTTCTCACCATTCCAAGCCCAAGCATAATGCTCTGAGTGGCCACACACACACACGTAACACAAAACACAACAAGGTTAAACTTAACAGATTGCAAAGTTTCAAAGCACTCTGATTGCTCAAAAGACTTTGTTCTGAGGGAGTACATTTTGATTCATGACTCTAACTAATAAGCAAAGAATTAGCCTCTTCAGAAGAAGCTGAAAATCCAATTAAAGATGTTTTTAGAAGGAATAAATTTTACTTAGTTGCAAGCAGAAGGGGGCTGATAGTTAATTGCCCTTCTGAAGTATTTGGGTCCATTTTTTTTCTTCCTTACCTGACAGGACTGAACACTATAGATGTTTATACTGAAGCCCAAGGTTCAAGATGTAATTTATGCTCTATCTTTTAGCCTAAGCATCCGATGCTCAGGATTCAAAGAACACTGTTTTCCTATCTCAGCCCACCAGCTTCCTTGTGTCTGCCCCAGGTTAGAGGAGGAATCTGAGTTCCTCCATGCCTGTCCTTGCTTTTGCAGGGGCCAAGATAACTTGCAGCCCATACTTACTCACTGAGGGGTCTTGTAAGACGAAAGTGCACTTAGGGGTCTGTTCCAGACGATGGTAAGTATGTTGGCAACTGCTTCTTCCCGTAGGGGTCCCAAAACAAAATGTCCCTGCTGAGGGCGCCAGCTGTAGTAATCAGTCCTTAGTCATTGAAGGGTGCAAAGAAATGGCCGCCCGCTCAGAGCCTTTATTTGTTTTTATAGAGTTTTACAAATAGCAAAAGATACTGCATGGCAATAGCATTTCATTGGCTAAAATCCTTTACCAATCCTCAAGAGTAAAAAGCTAGAGGCCATAAATAGGGAAACTTGTTGTTCACCAGCCAGCCTTATCAAACTGGCAAGGTCACACAGACCTGCGCACTTTCACATCACCATGGTGATGTGAGGAGAGGGGGGGAAGATAGATGCAGAGAAAAGACACAAGCGTTGGGAGGGCAGTTTTCTGCACATGACTTTTGCCTGTCTCTCACCTCTACAGAGCTCAAGTTCCCCCTTCTTGGAGAAGGGCATTTATATCATTGATCCCGAAGGAGGATCAAGATCTTACTGAGCCTAAGAATTATAGACCTATATCTCTTTTAAATGTAGATTATAAGATTTTTTCAAAAATTTTGGCAAATAGATTAATGCAGGTAATGAAGGATTTGATTCATTGTGACCAATCAGGATTTATAACAGGAAGATATATGAAATACAATGTAAGACAAATTCTTAATTTAATAGAGTATTTGGATAAGAATAATCAGATTCCTGTGGCCTTTATATTTTTAGATGCTGAGAAAGCTTTTGACCAATTAGATTGGAAATTTCTATTTTCATTGATAGAGAAAATGAATTTTGGAGATAAGTTTTTACATGCTATCAAGGCTATATATCAGCAACAGTCTGCTCAAATTATTATTAATGGGAGATTGACAGAGACTTTTAATATTGAAAAGGGAACACAACAAGGATGTCCATTATCCCCATTCTTGTTTGTTTTAACAATGGAGATTTTGTTAATTCAGATTCGAGAGTCAACGGTAATTAAGGGAATAAAAGTAAAAAGGAATGAGTATAAATTGAGAGCTTTTGCAGATGATTTGGTTTTAACTTTAGTACAACCGACTCAAGTAGCTGGTCATTTGTTGAAACTCATATCCCAGTATGGGAAAGTTTCTGGTTTTAAAATAAATAATAATAAAACTTAAATGTTATCTAAAAATATGTCTAATAAGGAAAATGAAATTTTAGTTAAACTTACAGGTTTTCAGATGGTAAAAAAGGTTAAATATTTGGGGTATATATAACAGCTTCTAATGGAAAATTATATAAGAATAATTATGAATTATTATGGGCAAAAGTATTTAAATGACTGGAAAAAGTTGCAATTGTTACAAAAGGATTTAAATGATTGGAAAAAGTTGCAATTGTTGTTAGGGAGAATATCAGCGGTAAAAATGAATGTTCTATCAAAGTTTCTTTTTTGTTTCAAATGTTACCCATTTTAAAAAAAGATACAAACCTGGATGAGTAGCAAAAGGGTATTAATAAATTTATTTGGGCTGGGAAAAAACCAAGGGTAAAGTTTAAGATTTTGCAAGATGCCCAAGAAAGAGGTGGGCTTAAAGCACCTAATTTGAAATTATATTATGATGCAGCCACCTTAACTCTGATAAGCGATTGGCTTAATTTAACAAATAAAAATGTCCTTTCTCTTGAAGGGTGGGATTTATTGTATGGTTGGCATGCATATTTGATTTTTAATAAGAAAGTAGATCGGGCTTTTAAATCACATATTTTAAGAAATGCTTTTCTTCGAGTTTGGAAGAAGTATTATTATAGGTTAAATTATAAAATACCTATTTGGGGGGTTCCTGGACATGTAATTGAGGGAGTTTCTAAGGGGATGAATTTTGATAAAATTTCTTATAAGGAATTATTAATTTGGTTAGGTACTGATTGGCAGTTAAAATCTTTAGATGTACTAAGACAAGAAAATATCTTATGGTCATAGTTTCAATATGTTGTGGATAGGTGGACTGTAGATAAGAAAGTTGGAATAACATTGGGGGATGAAAATTTGGTAATTCAGATTAAAGATCAGAATCATGCTCATATTAAAAAAAATTATGACGAGTTAATAAAACTGGACTTGGAAACAGAGTTAGTAAAAGACTGTATGATTAAATGGGCCCAGAATATCCAGGAACCGATTTTATTGGATTTATGGGATACTATTTGGATTAGAAATGTTAAATTTACACAGGCCCAAAATCTGAGGGAAAATTTTTACAAAATGTTTTATAGGTGGCATTTGGATCCTAAAAAACTTTCTTGTATGTATCCTAACTTACAGCCCAAATATTGGAGGTGTGGTAGTACTGATGCAACTTATTTTCATGTTTGGTGGACCTGTAAGAATGTTAAAGCTTTTTGGATAATGATTTGGTGGAACATTCAAAAGATTTTTAAAAAGAAGATAAAGTTTACTCCTCAATTATTTTTATTGGGTATTTTTATGGATTTAGATGTTAATGAAACTATTTTAATGTTGAATTTAATAACTGCAGCAAGGTTACTTGTAGGTTTATACTGGAAGAAGGATTCATTGCCTACTTTAG
The DNA here is from genome assembly GCF_016545835.1 of Crotalus tigris. NCBI lineage: Eukaryota > Metazoa > Chordata > Lepidosauria > Squamata > Viperidae > Crotalus > Crotalus tigris. Next base: position 97,390 of record NW_024100230.1, read on the forward strand.
AAGAATGGATATTCAAGGTTTCCAATTTAGCAGAAATTGCAAAGATTTCTGCTTATTTAAAGGATCATACACAAGAAAAATATATTAGGGTATGGAGAAGATGGATAGATTATATTCGGAATAAATATGGAACTTTAAAGTTCCATTTATTTTATGATTAAATTTTTTCTTGAAAGAAATAATAATTATTATTTATAGAATTTTATAATAAATGATTTATAATAGATTTGTTTACATTATTATGATGTTAAAGTTTAGAGGGAGTTAAGGGTTAAGTATGAATTTGTTTATTGTATTTTTTTTTGTTTTAAAAGTTATAGATTGTGTTTGTTTTGTTTACAATAACCCTGTATTCTGCTCCAGGAAGTGGGGGGAGGGTAGGGGGGATGGGTGGGATTAAGTAGGTTAGATAAACAGAAATATTAATGTATAAAATAGATAGAGTAATTTAGAGAGTATTTCCCCTGAACTGTATCCGAAGAGGGATGAGAGGGGAGGAGGAAGGGATGGAAGGAAGTAGGATGGGAGGAAGGGATGAGGGGAGGAAGGGATGAGGGGAGAGAGGTGAAGAGAGGAGAGAGGGAGGAGGGAAGTAAGGAAGGAAGGTAGAGAGGGCGGATGCAGTCGGAGGGGAGATGGACGAGCGACACTTAAGGTTATATGTATGAATTTATTTCAAAGGTATTTTTTTATAATGTGTTGAAAGTATCAAATGTATTGAAAAATGAAAAATAATTTTTTTTTTCAAAAAAATAAAAAGATCTTCAAGGCAAAAATTCTTCCTTAGAGAACATTTTATTCAGGAAATAAAGTATCGGCACTACATAGTTGAACCCCAAAACTAAATTCCCTTCCCCCAGATTCAAAGTAACAAAGTGCAATTCCCACCCCAATAAGCTGTCATAAATCACATTCTCCAATTAGCCTAAAATGTGGGCTTTCTCCCCAGCTCCTCAGCCTGCCAGTTCATCCTTTGGTTCCCAGAAAGCAGTGTTATTTTTATGGCTAGCTGAGCTCAAGCATTTATCCCACCCACCCCCTTCTGCACCTGATTTCTAAATACCAGAAAAGGCATGTTAAAAGCAAAGAGAAAATGGCTGCAATTTTCATCAGTTGTCAGAGCAGGAACATCCAGTGTTTATAGCATTGACACTATGAAGGACTTGCCAGGGAAAACCCCCAGGTTGCTGCAGCCATGGGAGGAGATAGCCATGGACTTCACAATTGAGCTGCCAGAGAATGGTGGGATCACTATAATATGGACTGTGGTTGACCTGTTCTCCAAGCAGATACATTTCATACCATGCCAAAACTCCCTTCAGCCCAGCTCCTAGTGAAAATATTTGTGCAGCACATTTAAAGACTGCATGGAACCAAAGAGGATTATCTTAGACTGGGGGGGGGGGGCTGGTGCAGTTTACTGCAAAGTTTTGGCAGGAGTTTGTAAGCCTGATAGTCTCATCCCAGGGGCTTAGCTCCACTTTTCATCCCAATACTAATGGGGTGGCAGAACAAGCGAACTCACTGGTGGAGCAATACCTAAGATGCTATGTAAATTATCAGCAGACTAATTGGGCTGGGCTGAGCTGCTGCCGTTTGCTGAGGTGGTATATCATAACTCGGTGCATAGCAGCATGGGACTCACCCCTTTTAAGGTGGCTATGGGGATAGAGTTCATAGCCATGCTGGAGCTTCCCACCAGGACCCTGATTTCCACAACACTAGCAAAATGGATGCACGGGTTACTGTGCGCAAGGCTCTAGGGAAAGCCTGAGGAGCCCAGAAAAAGCAAGCTGATTGGAAAAGAGCCCTTCAAAAGGAGTTCAGAGTGGGGAATAAAGTGTACTTGTCCATCAAAAATTTAAACCTAAGACAGCCCTAAAAGAAGCTGGGTCCTAAGTATATAGGCCTTTTCTCTATTGTGTGGGTTATAAACCTGTTAACAGTGGAGCTATGGATGCCCAGAAGTCTTAGGCACATCCACCCAGTGTTTCATTGCAGTCTGCTAAAGTTTGTTTGAGATTCCAAACTAAGGCCGGTTGGAGGAACCTTCTGCCTCCTATCCTTATAAAAAGGGAAGAACATTATGAGATTAAAGATATCTTGGACTCTAGACATCACAGGAGAAAGTTACAGTACTTTGTGCAATGGAAAGGCTCTCCTATAGCAGATGTAGAATGGGTGGTGGCAGTTAAAATAGCTAGATTGATAAAGAGGTTCCACGCCAGGTACCCTAAATCAGGGCTTTTCAACCTTTTCACCCATTGTACCACTTTTAGGATATGGCAATATCAAAGTACCACCGGTCACCTAGCAAGGTGTCAAAACTTGACCAAAAAGGGGGAAAAAGTGATAAAGTACAGGTAGCCCTAGACCAGTGAGGGTGAACCTTTTAGAGACCGAGTGCCCAAACTGCAAACCAAAACCCACTTATGCATCATTGGGTGCCAGGTGGGTGTGGCCCATTGGGTGGGTGTGGCCAATTGGGTGGGTATGGCCCATTGTGTGGATGTAGCTGCAGTGGTAATGGCAGACTGGGTGGGACTAAAAAGTTCAATCAATCAATTCCAACTTTGCAAGATCTTTTTTTTCCCGTGAGAAGTTGAAATTGACTGATTGAGTGAGCCTTTTTTTGGGGGGGGGGGGGACAAGGCAGCGGAGGCCTAAAGTAAAAAGGGTTTATAAAACTCAGCTGAAGGCCTAGGACTGGGGCGATGGCACATGTGCCCACAGAGAGGGCTCTGAGTGCCACCTCTGGCACCCATGCCAGAGGTTCGCCACCACTGTCCTAGACTTACAACAGTCCACTTAGTGACTGTTCAAAGTTACAATATTTAAGAATATAGCCAATATTTAAGAATACAGCCAATATTTAAGAATACATCCCCAAACCTCTTATGCAAAAACAATGCATCATGTCAGTTGTAGGACAAATAACATGAGCATGAATTTTATTTCCTCCCTGGATACAATTCCTGCAGAAAAAGCAGCAAAAATAGAAAAAAGAGAGAATGTGCATTTCATTAATGGAGAACAAAGGAACAGTGAGTAACTCAGACTTAAGAGGAAAAAATAGGCTAAAAATGTCAGAATCCAATTATATTTCATCTCTAGTTATCACTAAAGAAAACCCCACTTCTGCCTTCCCTGGATTCTGTCATACAATGAAGGGAAGGGGGTGAACAAAGGGGCTTTATGGCTCTCACTTCCTTCAGTATACTTCAAAGAGACTGAATGTGGATAGCACCAAAAGGCCTAATCCTAACAAAGGGGGCTATTACCTTTCATGTAGTTTTCTCTGAAGTCTCCATCCAGCCGGCAGTAAGGAAAAGGGGGTGGGAATGTAATGCCTGAGACTGTCACTGGAAGTAGGGGGTGATTGGATGGGGCTACTGGGAAACCCCTTAAAACCTTGAATGGGAGAGCTTGGACCCCAAGTCCTGTCTAGAACGCCTGCAACCATTTTCTCTTAATAAAGGATTCCTGTTGAAAGAATTATTCCAAGAGTTCTGTCTTCTTAAGATGCAAAGTGGGCTGGGTCCTTACAAAAAATTAATAAAAATAAAAATAGTTGACACTGAGCGAAGCAAGCTGCCAGAAAGTGGATTTTATTAGAGAAGCCAGACAGAAGTGATTCAGCAATGACTTCTGGACTAGCTAGTAAAAATCACCTAAATGCATGATACAATTTATACTCTTTTTCCTATATTAAGTGAGATTTGTAAGAAGTTTGTTCTTAATTTTGCAGCTTGGTTTTTTTCCCCTTTCAGCAGGATTGATTAATCCTATCGTCCAGGGAAGGAAATAACTTGTTGATGAAGTTTTTGTGTGTCTAGGTTAATCTTGTCATAGGTGCTGTTGGGTCTGTTATTGGTTTCTATGTGTGTATAGGGCAAACCTGTCAGCTTTCTTTTGGTTTTGTCAGAAGTAAGTCTTCATCCTGGTTCATCTAAGCCGGGAATAAATAGGCAACATGGAGACTGCTTTGGGAAGAAGGTTACAGTTTATTGAAGAAGCAGAAAGATCGTCCTTGCAGGAAGGATCAGAGGAGAGGAAAGAGAGAGAGAGCACATGGGCAATATGTTTTTTATACCCTCTCTAGCCTTGTTTGGAATAGTTTCCTGTTCCTGTGGCATGAACCTTGAGGCTGTTTCTGAGTGTTTGTCTAGGCCTTGATATCTGTGGTTTAATCCTACTATCATATCCTGCTTTCCAGGTGATGGGGCTAATGACTCCTAGAGTTTGGGTGGGGTATGCAGATCTTCTCTTTTGTCTTCTTGATTGCTCTGGCTTCAATTCTCTGATGGTTTTACATCTGCATTCATATGGGGCTAGCTCTTGCTTGGGACAGAGAGATAGATTTGGGGCCAGGTTTGGTTTTTAAAAAAGGTCCTTTTGAGGAAAAATATATTTTTCTGCATTTTTAATATTTCCTTCTCTGGGCTAACTTCCCTCAGTTTGTTCAAGGCTAGTGCTTATTGCTACATTGTTTCTTTTGCTTCCTGTTTCTTGGCTGTCTGCCCCAGGCTATTAACTGAGCCAGGCAGGGGAGGAAGAGAGAAAAGAGAGAGAGAGGGTGAGGGAGAGGGAGAGAGAGAGAGAGGGAGAGAGAGGGAGAGAGAGGGAGAGAGAGAAAAAAGAGAGAAGGGGAGAGAGAGAAGGAGAGGAAAGAGAGAAAGAGAGAGAGGGAGGGAGGGAGGGAGGGAGGGAGGGAGGGAGGGAGTGAGGGAGGGAGAGAGAGAGAGAAACCCTCTTCTCTGGTACTTTTATTTTTCTGCTTGACTTTTCTAAGAGAAGGGAAATGGATGTTTCTTTTGGAGCAGCCTTTCGTATTTGTAATAGTTGGTTTCTGGGCTTGGTTTTCTGCCTCTATTCATATTATTCCTGCTTGTTTAATATTTCCTAAAGATATTTCTTTTTCATGAGTATGCAGATGCTAACTTCTAATTATTGATTAAATCAATAATCCATCACAGCCATGGAGCAAGTTTCAAATTGAATCTGGAGTTCAGATATGTTAAACCATGTGTGGGGAACCTTGGCTCTTTTATGACTTGTGGACTTCAAATCCCAGAATTCCTGAGCCATCATGGCTCAGTTTGGAAACCTTTCCCTTTCCCCTCAGCATGGCTGGCTCAGAAATTCTGGGAGTTGAAGTCCACAAGCCATAAAAGAGCCAAGGTTACCCACCCCTCTCTTAAATGGCTGCTCCACAAGAATTGCATCCCATGAGGGAAGCCGAGCAAGGGATTTACTTTGGAAATGGGCATTTGTAAGTCTAACCAAACAGGCTAAAGCTGACAGCTGCTCTTTGCTAAACTCCCTCCCCTCCAAAAAAAGCAATGTTGCAAAAAGAGAAATCAGTGAAGGAGCCAAACTTTTTCCTTCGACCTTCTCCGGAGGAAAGAGGAACGTGGCATCTGCCAGGCATTTTTTTTCCAAAGCAAAGGGAAAAACCTGCTGTGGAGTTTTGAAAAACTGCCAGGGCTGCTGAAACCATTCCCAAAACAAAGCACCCCATGCAGCCAGCTGTCATGGTTCTGAAAGATGAAATTCTTCAAAAAACTTTGAGGCATTGTTTACCTTAAAGAATCTTTAATTGAGCACAGCCACATCCTGCACAGCCACCCCAATGCCCGCCACTTACTTGTTCAAGATGAAGTACAGGTCAAAGCCCCTGTAGCAGGCGGCAACCCCTCTTCTCGCTGCCCCCTTGCCTGTCACAGGGGATCATCAGGGCATTCAGAAAGGAGGAGAAAAGGCTGTCCGGGGGTTGGGGTTTTTTGAGGGGGTTTTCAGATTTCTCTTCTGCTCTGCTTTCTCTCTGGTCCTTTTTCAGGGCACCTCTGCCTTGCGCTTCCAGCACAGTGCAGCTGAGCCTGCCACTGCTGGCCAAGCAATTGGCGACTTCCGGTTCCTGTTGCTTTGCTTTTCCCTGATTTGAGGAATGTGGAAGCCTCCTCCCCCCTCCTCGCCCCTTCCCCGTGAAGGAAATCCAGCACTGATCCTGGCACTTCTGCTGAGCCCTGAAGAAGGCCAATCAGAAGAAGCATTGATCAGCTGGAGCCCGGGACTGCTCCTAGGCTTCCGCTGAGCCCTGAAAGCCCTGCAGCTCCAGCCCTCTCTCGTTCAGGCTTGTGCAGTTCTGCCACCAGTTCAGGTGGTATGCGTACTACTGATTGAAAAGCCCTGCCCTAAATGACCAAATTGGAACAGTGTTTTGAAAATAGTAAATTGCTTATGCTTTTGTGTATTTGTGTTCATTCCAGATGTATCATTTTCCCGGGAATGGGGTCAGGATGTCAAGAGTGGTTTGCTTTTCACCTAGTTTCTTCTCTACTCTCAATGTGACAACAATCGGGAGGGGCAATGGTTGAATCATCTGGGGTGGGAATGGAATGCCAAGAATCCATTGCAGATCATGAGGACCTACTTCCCCCTTCAAGGACATGCCACACAGGTGTTTAAATGGTCCAGACACTTCCCATAACAAATGGAGCATAGGTGATTATACAAAGCAATGGACTAAGGAGAATGGCCAAAGGGGGAATTGATATTTAATTATAAAGACCTTTGAGCAGGGAACTCAGAGCTGGTTTTACTTTTTTTTGCCAATATACTGTAGTGTATTAAAAAAATACTTTGGGGAAGAAAAATGTCTCAGGAGTTCCTTTCTTGGATTTGTTAGCTGGACATCTGACATTACCAAGAGTGTAGCTTTATTGAAAGATCCAGCTCAGTACAGCAGAAGCAAAGTAGTTCTGGAACCCTACATAGGTTAAAACCCCTTTTCCCCCTTGGGGCCACCCACAGTTCATAGTTCACTAATTGGGTTTAATTCTTTTGTTTTGGGAAAAGATTGTCTGTGCCACTCAAACACTTTCATAACTTGACCTTGGTGGCTAACATCTCGCCAGCAACAGAAGGCACTCTTGTGTTCCAGAACTTCCCTCCCCCTTAGGAATTCACCCACCTCCATCCCTTGCTATTTGGCAAACTGCGAGCAATAGCAGGTACAACTATGGACTCGAGTGAGGTTTGACATTTATTTTTTCCCTGTCAGCTTTTCTTTCCCTTGTCAGTTTTTCTGATAGCTCAGAGTACTTGTCAGTACTCTGATAGCTCTTTTTCACTGATAATACTTATCAGCTCCATTTCCAGCTTCCAGTAAGATCCTTTTCTATGTGCTGCTTGAAATACATACCTAGTGAAAGATGCTTATAAGTATCTGATGGTCTTGTTAGAAGGTCCTTGTTTTTCATTTTCATTTTTCAATTTTAGTTGAACTGAACAATTTGCATTCATTTGTAAACATCTTGAAAACACAACTTTATTTATTGCCTCTGGGGTATTCAGGCATAGATGAATTGTTCTTTTGGCTTGCAGCATGGAAGACTATCCCTGAAATACAAAATTAGGGTTTACATGTCAATGGAATTGAAACATGTTAATTGTTCCACCTATGAAAAGATTTTTACATAATAAGATCAAAAATGAATACTTCATGAATACTTAATGAACAAATAGGTGGTGGGGTACAGAGAAGTATCAACTTTCCGAGGCTTCCGGTTTGTCGCACGGCTGCCATGGATGGCTGGGAGACTTGCTCTCTTTCCCCTGTTCAATTTTGCATTGCTGGGGGGGGGCCTGAAAAGGGCTGAAAGTCACCCCAAAGAGGTGACAAGAAAGGAGGGGCTTTCACTGGATCGCGGGAGAGCAGCAACTCTCCCATTAGAGCTGGTGATCCCTGCAAACTGGTGGATGAAAGGACCGGCCATAGAAATATGGCTCATCCCTAGGCTGCTAACAGCTGAAGTCGCATTTACCATCTGGCAACTCTAAAGTAGTGTGGAAGAGACTGGGTGAGATCTACCTCTTTTACATCCTAATTACTTAATTACCTGCATAAGTTGCTAAAGTACTTTCCCCCCTGTGGTGAGGGAAGGGGGATTTTAGCCCTCCCTCCAGAAACAGCAGCAATTGACCACTCAGGGGAGTTTAAAACATTGGAAAAATACTGGAATTCTATTTCCTAAAATTGGTGGATTATAAGATTTGTAACTTTCTACTCTCTATTTTTTTTCTCTGATTTTTAATTATTATTGAAGATTTGGGGGGGGGGTTTTCCTTAAAATGGAGGGGAAAAAACCTGAAAAGATCCAACTAACTCTGAGATGACATCTGGTGGCTAAATTTGAGACTGTAACCTGCTATTCTTTAAGAGAGACTTATTGACAGCTTTGAAAATAGATAAGATATAAAGCAACCTTGAAGCACCAGCTGCAAGAAACTCAGCTCAGCTCCTCACTTGGTGGACTCTCTGACTGTAAGTTTTTTTTTAGTTTAATATACTACAATGGAAGAAGAACAGGAATGGATTTCTCCTACAGAGGAAGAACAGGAACAGATTATTTGTATGCTAAAAGTGATTATCCAAACTCTCCATATAAGTCTGGATATGCAAACTCAAACTATGACTTCAACCAAAGAATCATCTATACAGAATTCTATAGAGAAAGTGAAACAACCAAATGCTATGACAGAAGACTTAGATACTCAACAAATTCAGACAATGGAAAACACAAAAAAGAAACTGATAATAGAGAACAAGGAAAGGACTTTTCTTATAAACCAAGAAGGAATTTGAAGATAAAAAAGAAAAACAGATAAAAGAGAAGATAAATACTTTGGGACAACTGCACTGAACTGGAAAAACAAGGAGACCACCTTCTAAATCAGCTAGTCCTCTTAAGAAAACATCAACTGGATGCTCTTATCAACATCAAACAATAGCCACAACAATACAAGGAGATATTTTTGATTATTTAAAAGCAAAGATATGAAAGATGACTTGGCAAAGAAAAAAAGCTAGAATAAAACTGAAAAGGACTGGGGTTTTGATTCACACATGAGATCTAAAATAGAATATATCCAAATGGATAGAATATGTATTCTGAACATAAAATATTGTGACAATTTGAGATAAAGAAAATTTTGGTTATATAAAATCTAGAAGTATAAATATTGAAATAAGAATATTATATTGTTTTATTAGTTTGTTAAGATAGATGGTAGAATTTATATATAAGGTGTGTATTTTAAATATTAGATTGTATGAAGAATTGTGATAAAGGAATTGTGCTTAATTAAAAATTTGGGAAAAATATTAAACGTTAAATTAAAATATTAAGGGGAAATTAATTATCAAGTCACTGATTGGCTAAAAGTTTGAATGTTTAAAAATAACTAAGTTTTGAATTTAAGATATTGTTATGAATTGAGACAAAGGTTAAGTAAAACTTAGTAAAATACTAATAATTAAATTTGTATATTGGTTTGTGGTACAAATGCTGACGGGTTTTTTTTGGGGGGGGGTTGGAAAGGAAGGAAGGAAATACAAAGAAGAAAAAAATTATTAGCCTCAAATAAGAGATAGGAGACTTAGAAATTGGGGTCATTTAAAATTTGGAAATGATAAAGATTAAATGTTAAATTTAAATATCAATGGGAAATTAAAGTTAAGAAAAACTTACTAGGTTATTGTCTAAAAGATGGAATATCAAATCAATTAAGACATGTATAGACTGAAGATTATTGATGAATACTAGAAAGGTATTTTTTGTTTGATTGATAGAATAAGAACTGTGTTGATCCGAATATGAGACAGTAGATATTATGGGGGAAAGAGAGAGAATTAGTTGTTGTAATACTTTGAGATTTGTACTGATGATATTCAAATGTAATGGAATTACTGTCTCAGCCACCACACTACTTTTCAAATATGTAAATGTAATATTGGAAAATTAATAAAAAACTTGGGGGGGGGAGAGAAGTATCAACTTTCCAGATTAGTTGAATAAGTGCAATGGTTAAGAGAATGTAATTATGGTTGAAAATCCATTTTTCTATAAACACATAATGGAAATGAAAGTTTAAAATCATGCATCAAATTCATCAGGCTAGCTATAGATACAATGATGGAAATTCCAAGTCTTTTTGTTGAGAGATATTAATTATTTAAACTCTAATGTTTGTCATGAATGCATATTAAATAAATGAGACAGCCAAAGTGAAGTGAACAAGTGTTTCATTGATTATAGAAAGACTTTGACTGTATCAAACTGTGAATGATTGTGATGATGCTATCCATTCAGTCAAGACAACCTTTGGCAATTCTATGGCCACATCTTCCAATCTTGTACTAATACTTCGAGTTTTTCCATGCTCTGACTGGTGTCAGCTTGATGGTGTCCAGATACCATGTTGTTTGGTGGCTTGATTTACCATTAACTTTTCCAAACATAATTGCTTTCTCCAGTAAATTCCCCTGCATGATATGACCAAAGTAGGTGAGACACAGTTTTGTGATTTTACTTTCTAGTAAGTGTAGTGTTATGCACTCCAGTACTTGCTTGTTAGTCACCTTGCTGTCCAAGAAATATGCAGACGCCTTCTCTAGTACCACAGCTCAGACAAGTTGATTTTCTTTCTATCTTGCTTTTTTAACTGTGGCAACTTTCACAGCTATAGGTAGTTATGGGAAACACAACAGAGTGAACTAATTTACATTCGGTTGCCAGGCTAATGTCCTTGCTTTTCCATATTTGGCTCATGTTCATCACTGCTGTGTGACCCAGTGCAATCTGATGTTTTATTTCTGTGCTATACTCACTGCTTTGAGCTATCTGCAATCCTAGAAAAGTAGATTTTTCTACACCTTCTCTTCACCATAAATTTCTAGTTTGATGTTTTTCTTTCTTGCAGTCTCATGACCTCAGTTTTTTTGATGTTAGAAAGAGACCAAAATTCTCATTTTCTACTTTGATAAACATCCTTATAGAAATGGGATTCTTATAACATCTCATTGTATTCAAGTAAAACCTATAGAGTCAGGAAGCTACAGTATGAACAGAACTTGGCAAAGCAGGTTGGATTAGGGTAAGGGAATATCATATCAAACCTTTCACTTGTAAAATCTTAACTGCCTATGTATACTCTATTTTCCTTCCCATTTCATTTGCAGTTTCCTGATAATATATTCTTACTCTTCTAAGTAGTTTTTTTAATCCAATGAATCTATCTATCTACCTATATATCTATCTGTATCTGTATCATCTGTATCTGTATCTGTCTGTCTGTCTGTCTGTCTGTGTCTGTCTGTCTGTCTGTCTGTCTGTCTGTCTGTCTGTCTGTCTGTCTGTCTATCTATCTATCTATCTATCTATCTATCTATCTATCTATCTATCTATCTATCTATCTGTTTAAAAGAGACAATTGAACACCAGGATAAAATACAAACAAAACTTGTTTAATACACTTAGCTTTTGTCAGCTAACTGCCGACATCATCAGAGTAAAATGCTAGCATTTTGGGAGCTTGCTTATAAGGCTGGCTGTTTTTGCACTCTGCTCATGGAGTGAGTTACCAGTCTTCCTACCCCAATTAGTCGTATTGTTTCTAGCTGTCCCGCATCAGTCCATGTGTTCTTAGACTCAAGAATAGTTTCCTCCCTCATGGTTGCTCTCCTTGTCTGTCTGGTTCGTGTCTGAGGGCCTGCTGCTGTACATTGGTTGCCTAACACCTCTTGTCCCATGGCCACCCCTCCTTTTTGCTATCCCTGCCCCACCTCCTTAGTTCTTGCACAGGATGCACTGGAGATTCTCTCTTTTGGCAGTTGTAGTTCTTTGTCGCATGGGCTAACCATTCTGATCCTGCATGGTTGGCGCTCGTTGCACTCATTGCAAGTTGTTACATTGTTCCTCCCACTTCCTTAGTGCCTGATAGGCAGGCAGTAAGTCTATGTGGTGATTGATTAAGTTTCCATCAGATAACCAAGCCTCCTTGAGTAGTCGGACAACCTTGGTGATATTCTGGGCAATGGTCTCTGCCCCTGCAAGGTCAAACATATGATTGCAGCTGGCCATGTGTGCCCATACATGTGAACATTGTTCCTGCCATCTAATGGCCAGCTCATGCTTGAGAATACTGGTCCTGAGCCATTTGATCGTCTCCCCAATGTAATTAGAGTGGCAGTTCTCACATTTTATTCTATATACTACCAAGAATCTTTCTTTGTTGGGGAGAAGCTCTTTCAGGTGCATTACCTTAGCACGCAGGGTTTGGTCTGGTTTATGGGTGATGCTAATATTAAATGGAGCTAATATCTGCGCCGTTGCCTCAAACACGCCGTTGATATACAGCAATGTTGTCCATGCCATAGGCATGCCTGTGTGTTGGCTCCTGCGAGGCTCATATGGTCTGCTGCACTTCTTAATGAATTCCACTGGATAGCCATTGCACCTGCCACTTCCCCGGTGGGAGCCTAGTTTGCAAGCCTCGCTGGCAAGCCGGGACTACCAAAGGTCTGGAGGGTTCCCTCCTGCTGCAGAGCCGCAGTGCCTGGGCTGATGGGGGAGGGGGTAGGGGGATATCCAGGGCCTAAAAAGTCCTCCAGGAGAGGCTCAGAGCTGGCCCTCTTTTCCTGGCCACAGAGAAGGAGTGGCACAGGGTATCCACCTGGGCGGGCGAGAGAAACCCCAAAACCATTCACGTTCATTTGCAAAGAGAAGCATGCCACATTAGCTGGCACTGCAGGGGGTGGTCCCATGGCAATGCCAGCAGTCCAGGCCATGCGCCATCAGACTGTCCTTTGACTTCCATGGGGACGCTTGGCAATGGCCGATTGAAACCACTTCAAGGAAAATGAGAATATACCATCAGAGGAAGAAGTAATAAGAAAAATCCTGGACTGTGCTGAGATGGACAAATTAACAAAAGAGATAAAAGAAAAGGAAGACACAAAGTATTATATAGTATGGAACAAGGTGTATGTTTGGTTGGAGACTAGAAATAATAGAGGAGAATAAATATGGAAAGGTCAAAAGTGAAAATATGTGTACACATGAAGGAAGAAAAATGTAAATAAGAAATAATGGGGCTATAAGGACAAATATTTAAAGAAGAATAAGGGGGAAATGTAAATATTAGATTACCGTTACGTAATTGCTGTTAAAAAAAAGGAGGTATATATAGTGTGTGTGTGTGTGTGTTATGTGTTGCTTTGTTCTGTTTTGTCTTGTTGGTTAAAAATAAAAATTAAAAAAAAGAAAAAAAGAAACTGCTTCAAGGATCGAGCTGCAGGATGGCTTTGAGTGGCAGAGAGAGACATAGTGAGACACAAATGCATCTCCACAGGAGATGCAGCAGGGGTAGGAGATGAGGAGTCAGCCTATGTCTGTGCACATGCACAGATTTAAATGGAGGCTTCCAAACCTGACACGCATACACATGGAACAACAACCAGTTGTTGCAAAAAACAGGAAAAAAGGGGGAAAAGTGGGCATGACTATTTAAAGACCCCCCCCACTTTTCCTTTCCTTCCTCCTCTTTGGCAGTGTTGACTTCGGCTCCTCCAATCCTGGCTGCTCCTCGTGGTCCCTGCCTGCCATGGCAATTTCTGAGACCAGGGAGCAGTTGCCTGCTGGGCAAGCCCCGAAAGCTTTCTTCCTCTCCCCAATCTTGCCTTTCTTGCTTGCCCTCTGATATAGGCATCTGCTGGGTTTCCTCAACCTTCCCCCATTTTATTTTAATCCCACCACTGCCTCCCTCTTTCGCAAAGTTGATATTCCGGGGACTCGGATCTTGCTTTGCTCCTGGAGTCACTTGGCAATAATGTTATAAGCAAAGGAGAGGCCACCTGCTGCTTCCTCACTCTCCCAGAGAAAGAACACCCGAGAGCTGGAAGGCGTCCTTTCTCCCACTTTCCACTTGTCATCCTCTCTTTTCCAAGCACCCCTCCCAGAGCGAGCCAGAAGCCTCAACTCCGGCCTCCTGCAGCAGGCTGAGATAGGTGAGCCCAAGTGGCCATCTGCTGCTGCCTCGGAAAATTTGCCGCAGCAGCTCCTTCTCCCCGTTGGCCTCCTCCTCCGCTCCCTCGGAACCTTTGCACCAAAAGGCAGAAAGAAGAAAGTTCCAGAGAGGGAGAGCGCAGGGTGGGGGGAGAACAGTTTTTCCGAGGGGAGGAGAAGCCAGGACGGCAGAGTCGTCCATACCAGAGCTGATGGGGGCAGGGCCGATGCATGTCTTGCCTTAGGCCCCACTCTTTAATCAAGCCCCCTGTTCTGTGTGCATGATGCGGCTTCCAGTTTTTTCTTTTGTGAGGGAAATGGGTCCAAGTGGCTCTTTCAGTGTTTCAGGTTGCTGACCCCTGTTCTAGGGTGACTTCTTGATAAATAACTCTAATTGCTTATGGAAAAAAAAATATGTCCTGCTTTTGGAATCAAATGTGATTTGCTTTTCCAAAGTGTCAGGAAACACATGATGGATGAGCAATCTAATTAACATCCTTATACATAACTATTTTTATGGCAGTATTGTGAGTAATAAATAGAATGAACAAACAAACATAGTGTCAAGACTGCTAACATTGGATTTTCTTGCTTGACATAAATGAAGAAGCAAACCTGTTTTATTTAACCTGTAAATCACTTCTAGAGTTAAAGTCAAACAGTGTTAGAATAGCGGGTGGGAATGTATGTAATCGGAGAATAGATAGCAACAAATATATCTCAGTACAATATTTCCAAGGTCAGATGTAATTAGAGGAGTTGCGGGAGGGAAAGTTCGCACTTCAAATTAATTGGAGAATGTGATTGATGACTGTTAAATGAAGGAGTGAGTTATGGTTTGTTATGGTTGATTGGGGGAGGGAGGATTCAGTTTTTGGCTTCATTATGTACGTGCCGAAGCTATGTAGCAATAAAAGGATTCTTTAAGGCAAACAAAGCCTCAAAGTTCTTTGTATATAACTCTGTCAACAAAAAAAGAAATTTGGATTTGTAATATATATATATTACAAATATATTATATATATATTAGGTTGCTAACAAAGAATAAAGAGAGAACTGGTATAGCTATTTCGAGTTCCATTAACTCTCTTCAGCCAGACTTACTCTTCTGAGATTCGAACCTGGGCTTATCTGCATGTTAGGCAGTTGTTATAACCTCTAAGCCACAGGCTCTCTCCCACTCTGTTAGCTATCAGGAGAGAGACAGCGGGGGGGAGATTTTTACCTTGAATGTACACCCTGTCAGCCCAAATATGGGAGAAAGAAATCTTCTTTCTTTTTCTTTTTCTTTTGCCTGTATCAGCTCAATCTAGAGCCATCCACAAGCAGCAGTCGCCAACTGCGACATCATTTTACATTTTTTAGGTTGCTAACAAAGAATAAAGAGAGAACTGGTATAGCTATTTCGAGTTCCATTAACTCTCTTCAGCCAGACTTACTCTTCTGAGATTCGAACCTGGGCTTATCTGAATGTTAGGCAGTTGTTATAACCTCTAAGCCACAGGCTCTCTCCCACTCTGTTAGCTATCAGGAGAGAGACAGGGGGAGGAGACTTTTACCTTGAATGTACACTCTGTCAGCCCAAATATGAGAGAAAGAAATCTTCTTTCTTTTTCTTTTTCTTTTGCCTGTATCAGCTCAATCTAGAGCCATCCACAAGCAGCAGTCACCAACTGCGACATCATTTTACAATTTTTAGGTTGCTAACAAAGAATAAAGAGAGAACTGGTATAGCTATTTCGAGTTCCATTAACTCTCTTCAGCCAGACTTACTCTTCTGAGATTCGAACCTGGGCTTATCTGCATGTTAGGCAGTTGTTATAACCTCTAAGCCACAGGCTCTCTCCCACTCTGTTAGCTATCAGGAGAGAGACGGCGGGGGGGGAGATTTTTACCTTGAATGTACACCCTGTCAGCCCAAATATGGGAGAAAGAAATCTTCTTTCTTTTTCTTTTTCTTTTGCCTGTATCAGCTCAATCTAGAGCCATCCACAAGCAGCAGTCGCCAACTGCGACATCATTTTACATTTTTAGGTTGCTAACAAAGAATAAAGAGAGAACTGGTATAGCTATTTCGAGTTCCATTAACTCTCTTCAGCCAGACTTACTCTTCTGAGATTCGAACCTGGGCTTATCTGCATATTAGGCAGTTGTTATAACCTCTAAGCCACAGGCTCTCTCCCACTCTGTTAGCTATCAGGAGAGAGACGGGGGGGGGGGAGATTTTTACCTTGAATGTACACTCTGTCAGCCCAAATATGGGAGAAAGAAATCTTCTTTCTTTTTCTTTTTCTTTTGCCTGTATCAGCTCAATCTAGAGCCATCCACAAGCAGCAGTCACCAACTGCACATCATTTTACATTTTTTAGGTTGCTAACAAAGAATAAAGAGAGAACTGGTATAGCTATTTCGAGTTCCGTTAACTCTCTTCAGCCAGACTTACTCTTCTGAGATTCGAACCTGGGCTTATCTGCATGTTAGGCAGTTGTTATAACCTCTAAGCCACAGGCTCTCTCCCACTCTGTTAGCTATCAGGAGAGAGACGGCGGGGGGGAGATTTTTACCTTGAATGTACACCCTGTCAGCCCAAATATGGGAGAAAGAAATCTTCTTTCTTTTTCTTTTTCTTTTGCCTGTATCAGCTCAATCTAGAGCCATCCACAAGCAGCAGTCGCCAACTGCGACATCATTTTACATTTTTTAGGTGCTAACAAAGAATAAAGAGAGAACTGGTATAGCTATTTTGAGTTCCATTAACTCTCTTCAGCCAGACTTACTCTTCTGAGATTCGAACCTGGGCTTATCTGCATGTTAGGCAGTTGTTATAACCTCTAAGCCACAGGCTCTCTCCCACTCTGTTAGCTATCAGGAGAGAGACAGGGGGAGGAGACTTTTACCTTGAATGTACACTCTGTCAGCCCAAATATGGGAGAAAGAAATCTTTCTTTTTCTTTTTCTTTTGCCTGTATCAGCTCAATCTAGAGCCATCCACAAGCAGCAGTCGCCAACTGCGACATCATTTTACATTTTTTAGGTTGCTAACAAAGAATAAAGAGAGAACTGGTATAGCTATTTCAAGTTCCATTAACTCTCTTCAGCCAGACTTACTCTTCTGAGATTCGAACCTGGGCTTATCTGCATGTTAGGCAGTTGTTATAACCTCTAAGCCACAGGCGCTCTCCCACTCTGTTAGCTATCACGAGAGAGACGGCGGGGGGGAGATTTTTACCTTGAATGTACACCCTGTCAGCCCAAATATGGGAGAAAGAAATCTTCTTTCTTTTTCTTTTTCTTTTGCCTGTATCAGCTCAATCTAGAGCCATCCACAAGCAGCAGTCGCCAACTGCGACATCATTTTACATTTTTTAGGTTGCTAACAAAGAATAAAGAGAGAACTGGTATAGCTATTTCAAGTTCCATTAACTCTCTTCAGCCAGACTTACTCTTCTGAGATTCGAACCTGGGCTTATCTGCATGTTAGGCAGTTGTTATAACCTCTAAGCCACAGGCTCTCTCCCACTCTGTTAGCTATCAGGAGAGAGACAGGGGGAGGAGATTTTTACCTTGAATGTACACCCTGTCAGCCCAAATATGGGAGAAAGAAATCTTCTTTCTTTTTCTTTTTCTTTTGCCTGTATCAGCTCAATCTAGAGCCATCCACAAGCAGCAGTCGCCAACTGCGACATCATTTTACATTTTTTAGGTTGCTAACAAAGAATAAAGAGAGAACTGGTATAGCTATTTCGAGTTCCATTAACTCTCTTCAGCCAGACTTACTCTTCTGAGATTCGAACCTGGGCTTATCTGCATGTTAGGCAGTTGTTATAACCTCTAAGCCACAGGCTCTCTCCCACTCTGTTAGCTATCAGGAGAGAGACAGGGGGAGGAGACTTTTACCTTGAATGTACACTCTGTCAGCCCAAATATGGGAGAAAGAAATCTTCTTTCTTTTTCTTTTTCTTTTGCCTGTATCAGCTCAATCTAGAGCCATCCACAAGAAGCAGTCGCCAACTGCGACATCATTTTACATTTTTTAGGTTGCTAACAAAGAATAAAGAGAGAACTGGTATAGCTATTTCGAGTTCCAACTCTAACTCTCTTCTGAGATTCGAACAGAGGCTTACTCTTCTGAGAATCGAACCTAGGCTTATCTGCCATGTTAGGCAGTCTGTATAGCTACCTCTAAGAGAGAGAGGCTCTCTCCCACTCTGTTAGCTATCAGGAGAGAGACAGGGGGAGGAGACTTTACCTTGAATGTGTCAGCCCAAATATGGGAGAAAGAAATCTTCTGTATCAGCTCAATCAGAGCCATCCACAAGCAGCAGTCACCAACTGCGACATCATTTTGCAATTTTTAGGTTGCTAACAAAGAATAAAGAGAGAACTGGTAAGCTATCGAGTTCCTTAACTCTCTTTCACCAGACTTACTTTCTGAGATTCGAACCTGGGCTTATCTGCTGTTAGGCAGTTTTATAACCTCTAAGCCACAGGCGCTCTCCACTCTGTTAGCTATCACGAGAGAGACGCGGGGGGAATTTTAACCTTGATGTACACCCTGTCAGCCCAAATATGGGAGAAAGAAATCTTCTTTCTTTTTCTTTTCTTTGCATGTATCGCTCATCTAGACCATCCACAGCAGCAGTCGCCAACTGCACATCATTTTACATTTTTTAGGTGCTACAAAGATAAAGAGAGAACTGGTATATCTATTTCAGTTCATTAACTCTCTTCAGCGAGACTTACTCTTCTAGATTCGAACCTGGGCTTATCTGCATGTTAGGCAGTTGTTATAACCTCTAAGCCACAGGCTCTCTCCCACTCTGTTAGCTATCAGGAGAGAGACAGGGGGAGGAGACTTTTACCTTGAATGTACACTCTGTCAGCCCAAATATGGGAGAAAGAAATCTTCTTTCTTTTTCTTTTTCTTTTGCCTGTATCAGCTCAATCTAGAGCCATCCACAAGAAGCAGTCGCCAACTGCGACATCATTTTACATTTTTTAGGTTGCTAACAAAGAATAAAGAGAGAACTGGTATAGCTATTTCGAGTTCCATTAACTCTCTTCAGCCAGACTTACTCTTCTGAGAATCGAACCTAGGCTTATCTGCATGTTAGGCAGTTGTTATAACCTCTAAGCCACAGGCTCTCTCCCACTCTGCTGCTTGTGGATGGCTCTAGATTGAGTTTGCTTCATGTATGGATTGCAGAGGTTTAAAGTGGCTAATGATGCAGCTGTGGTCTGGCTTCTGGAAACCCGCCCTTATTGACAAACGACTCCCTAACACAAAGAATGATAACAGACCCACACTCACAAAAACCACACAGGAGGTCACCTGTAAGGACCCACCCCACTTTGCATCTTAAGAAGACAGAACTCTTGGAATAATTCTTCCAACAGGAATCCTTTATTAAGAGAAAATGGTTGCAGGCATGCTAGACAGGACTTGGGGTTCAAGCTCTTCCATTCAAGGTTTTAAGGGGTTCCCCAGTAGTCCCACCCAATCAACCCCCCTTCCAGTGATAGTTTCAAGTATCACAATTCCACCCCCTTTCTTCTTTCTTCCGTCTGGATGGGGACTTCAGATAACTACATGAAAGGCAACTACCCTCCTTTGGTATGCTAACGCTTCGAGGTTACAATAAACACACATTCAGCATTCCGCTCTTTGAAGTGTAAAGAAGGAAGTGAGGGCCATAAAGCCCCTTTGTTCTCCCCCTTCTCTCCCTCTTATGGCAGAATCCAGAGAAATTGGGAGTTTCTATATTTGATAATTAAAGATGAAATATAATTGGATTCTGACATCCGGCCCCTCTTAACAATAAGAGAGATCCACCTGAAAGAAAACACAAGTATAAAATTTAGTCAGGCTTGTTAGGATACTCTGTGTGAAACTTCTTCAATAGCTTCGGGGCTCTGACATGACGTTTATGGACCCACTCATTTTGTGAGGGAGGGAGGTGTTTCCAGGCAACTAGGTACTGAGTTGCCCCATGATATCTCCTAGAATCAAGGATTTCCTTTATTTCGAAGTGTTGTTCACCCTCCACCATGAGTGGAGGTGGTGGTGGGGGGATTTTTGGCCGTAGATGTGACTGATGCTCTCTTTTCAGCAAGCTGCAATGAAAAATTGGGTGTATTTGCCTGAGGTTTTTGGGTAATTCTAATTCTACTGTTACTGGATTTATGATTCTTTTAATTGGAAAAGGTCCTATATATTTTGGTCCAAGTTTTTTACAGGGCTGTAGGGACTTTAGGTATTTTGTAGATAAGTACACCATTTCTCCTATAATGAATGGTGTAGGCTCAACCCTTTTTTTATCGGCTTGTGCTTTGTATGCCCGCCTAGCTTCATCTAGTGATTTTCTGACTATTGGCCAGGTGTTTTGTAGGTTTTCCATCCATTCTTTCAGTGAAGGGATCGTTGGTTCTTTTGGGGTTAACTCTGGCATAGGGTTGAAACTTTGACCGTTGGCTATTTGAAAAGGAGTGTAGCCTGTGCTGGAGTGGACTGCATTATTGTAGGCAACTTCTGCAAAAGGAAGTAAGTCCGTCCAATCACTCTGTTGGAAATTTAAAAAACATCTCAAATATTGCTCAAGTACCGACTGGCAGCGTTCCGCTTGTCCATCTCCTTGAGGGTGGTGGCTAGATGTCAATCCCTGAGTGGTCCCTAAGAGGGATAAAAATTCCTTCCAAAATGCAGACGTAAATTGCACTCCCCTATCAGAGATGATGCGTTGGGGTGCCCCGTGCAATCTGTAAATGTGCTGGATGAAAAGTTTTGCTAAGGCCTTTGCAGTGGGAATTTTTTGGCAAGGGATAAAGTGCACCTGTTTGGAAAATAGGTCCGTGACTGTCCAGATAACAGTATTCCCATTGCTTTCTGGCAATTCCACTATAAAATCCATGGCTATTTCCCTCCAGGGGGCTGAGGGACTTGCCACTGGTTGTAATAGCCCTGGCGATTTCCCTTGCAACCTCTTTGCTGATGCACAGGTTGGGCAGCTGGCAACATAACTTTCTATGTCCTTTTTTATTGATGGCCACCAAAATTGCCGTTTAATTAAGTGTAAAGTTTTTACAAATCCAAAATGCCCTGCTGATTTTGTGTCATGGCAAAGTTGCATGAAAGTTAGTCTTTGAGTTGTTGGTATATATAACTTTTCCCCTACCCAAGGCAATCCGTCTCTCATTGTGCACACATGTTTGTTTTTCTGGAACCAATCATCTGTTTCCAAACTTTTTCTGAATTCAATCCCAGTTTGGCTGTCCAGTTGTGGTTTTATTTTGGCTTGGGTTCTTGTGGTTACTGGCGCTGCCAGTTGTGATTCTGCCATTATTGGTCTAGAGTCTGTGGTTCGTGCGCTGTTATATTGGGGCATGCGAGATAGTGCATCTGCCAGGAAGTTCTTTCTTCCTGGTAAATGTTTGAGCTTAAATTGGAATTGGTGAAAATGCTGGGACCAGCGGGCTTGTTTGGGATTGAGTTTCCTGGAAGTTTTCAGGGCTTCTAAATTTTTGTGATCAGTCCACACCTGGAAGGGGATTTTGTTGCCTTCCAGGAACTGTCGCCACGTGAGTAATGCCCAACGTATCCCATAAGCCTCCTTCTCCCATACGGGCCAGCGCTGTTCTGTTTCCGTGAGTTCTTGGATGTATATGCACAGGGTTGCAATACTGCATCATCATTCTCTTGTAATAGCACAGCCCCCACTGCCACATCACTTGCATCTGCCTGTATTATGAAGGGCTTGTCCATGTCTGGGTGCCTTAGTACTGGTTTGGCAGAAAAAAGTCTCTTTAGTCTCTCAAACGCTGCTTGGCACTCCATTGTCCATGTTAGTGGCTGGCTAGGTTTTACTGAGGATGTTCCCAGGAATTTGATTTGCAATGTCAATCTGCTTTGACCCCAATTTACTGCCAGGTAGTTCCAATTCTTTTGAACGCATTCCATTCCCTAGGATCATTGGTGCATTCCATTGCCTGGGGAATCACCAGGGCAAAATGCAGTCTTCCATTCGTCCCCTTCCTTGATTCTCACGCGATAGTAAGCTTCCCTTAGGTCTAGTTTAGAAAAAAATTTCCCTTTCGATAGGTGTGACAGCATGTCTTTCATGAGGGGCAGCGGGTATAGGTTGCTTTCACTGATTGTATTCAGGGCCCTATAATCCACGCATAAACGTAAAGGCCATCCTTCTTCTCTCTAAAAAGGACCGGGGCAGCCACTTTAGGCTTGGCTGGCTCAATGAAACCTCTCTCCAGGTTTTTTTTTATAAATCTTTCCATTTCCTCCTTCCCCTCCCTTCGGCTTGAATTCAATGGTACAGTCCATCTACTGACTGGCCATAATTTCTGTTAGGATGCTTTTTCTATTCTTGATTCTGGTTGGGGTTCCATAGTCCCCCTTCCTGTCGAATTTACCCAGGGGTTCCATTTTTTCAACCATTCCATCCCTAGGATCCCAGACCACAAACGTTTCCTCACCCAGGGGTGTAGTGTTAGGGCTGTAATGAGGCCAGCGGATGTGCCCAGATTCCCCACTAGTGTTGGGCTAATGTGCAGCCAGAGTCTATTAAGGCTTTCACCTTCACAGCTTCGGGCATGGGGGGGATTAATATAGTCACTGTTTTGAAGATGGGTGTGATGCATCCACTTACCAGGGGTTCGCCCTCCGAGCTGTCATCTGAGGCATCCACCGTCCCTGTGGTGTAGGCTGGAGTTCTTTCCCCTTGGTGAGCAGAGGTGGGGGTTTCTGCAATTTCCATCATTCTCATGGCTGTTTCTTTTGGCTTAGCTGAATACTCTCTGGGTTTGTTGATTGGGGATCTGTCTGGGTTGTGCTGGGGGGCCTTTGAGCGGCATTCTACAGCTCGATGCCCTTCTCTTCCGCACTTGAAACACCCCATTTGCTTCTTGGCTGTATCCGATGATTTCACCGGTTGGTGTGTCAGCTCAGGCGGGGGGCGGCTCCATTGTTTTCCTCGGCGGTGCCTCTTCAATATGTCAATCTCTGCTTCCTCTGCCAAGACGTACCATTCCTCAAGTCGATGTGGGTCCCCTCGGGGCAGGCAAGCATCATATAGATCATAGTTTAGTCCGTCTTTGAAATGGCCAAGGAGGATGTCTTCTGGCCAATTCAGTTTGCTGGCAATGGCCCAGAATTCTTGTGTATACTCGGCCACTGGGCGTTTGCCTTGCCTCATCGTTGTTATTCTTTCACGGGCTTTGCGATCAGCCAGGGGGTCTTCAAATCGTCTTCTCAAAGAGGACATGATACGCTTGATGTTACTGAGTTCTGGGGCATTGGAGTCATGCAAGTTCACTACCCAATCCGCAGCTGGTCCATCCAAGGCAGATTGCACGATCCGGATGCGGGCTTTGTCGCTGGGAATGTCCTGCCCATATTCCTCCATGTAGCTGAGTACTTGGGTTAGGAAAAACCCCAAGTGTGTTGGCTCCCCTTTGAATTTCACCTCCAACGGTGGACGTCTTGGAATGGATCGGTGCCTCCGTTGTGGGTGGTAGTGTCTTCCGTCCAGATTGCCATCTGTGGTCCGGTAGGGGGTGGGGGCTCCTGGATCAGTAGATGTCCCTGGGGTTGCAGGTTCCACGTCCCCCTCGGTGTCTCTCCCTTTGTGGCTCCAGGAACTGGGGCGGCCGTAGGGCTCAGTATTCTCCTCTCCTAGGGAGCTGAGAGTTCTCTTCATCAGGTCAATAGCTTTCTCTAGGATCCAGTCTGAGTACAGTACCCAGCTTCCTCCCTCTTCACTTGCGTGCAGGGATTTCTCCATCTCCTGCTTTCTTTCTGGTTGCTTGGTCCCCCGTCTCAGGGTCACCTTTCTTGATTCCTTTCTCCACTCACTTTTCTTTCCAACGTTCATCGACCAGCGAGGCTTGTGGTCCTGTGTCTCCACCACTTCTTCTCCCGAGGAATCTGACCTCTCAGATCCCAACATCTGGCAAGGTTCCAACTGGGTCAGCGGCTCTCTTTCCAGGGAGTTTTCCCCCTCTCTTTCTCCATTGTCTGACATGGTAAATTTTTTGCAAAATCCCCCGGCAAGGGTCTCCCTTCCAGGTGGATTAATTTTGCAAGTCCTGTCTAATGTAAGGACCCACCCCACTTTGCATCTTAAGAAGACAGAACTCTTGGAATAATTCTTCCAACAGGAATCCTTTATTAAGAGAAAATGGTTGCAGGCATGCTAGACAGGACTTGGGGTTCAAGCTCTTCCATTCAAGGTTTTAAGGGGTTCCCCAGTAGTCCCACCCAATCAACCCCCCTTCCAGTGATAGTTTCAAGTATCACAATTCCACCCCCTTTCTTCTTTCTTCCGTCTGGATGGAGACTTCAGATAACTACATGAAAGGCAAATACCCTCCTTTGGTATGCTAACGCTTCGAGGTTACAATAAACACACATTCAGCATTCAGCTCTTTGAAGTGTACTGAAGGAAGTGAGGGCCATAAAGCCCCTTTGTTCTCCCCCTTCTCTCCTTCTTATGGCAGAATCCAAAGATGGCAGAATTGGGAGTTTCTATATTTGATAATTAAAGATGAAATATAATTGGATTCTGACACCACACATCCACGCAAAAAACACATCCACGCAAAAAACAAACCCAAAGGCACACCGATGACGAGGCACGACCACAAACCAGAAGCCAGACCACAGCTGCATCATTAGCCACTTTAAACCCCTCCAATCCATACATGAAGCAAACTGACACCCTCCATGAAGAGGAGACACAACCACGAACGAGAAGCCAAAAAATAGCAAGGCAGCCCAAAATCTTAAACCCCTCTGCAACTCAGACTAACCTGAGCACAACCAAACAGAACACTCCCCCAGCCAATCAGAGCACAGCCAAGCCCCTAACCATTCAGAACACACCTCCACCCAATCAGAACACAGCCAAGCTCCCACCCAATCAGTTCATACCCCCACTGGCAGTTAAAAGGAAGAAACAGCTAAGACCACACATGGCTGCTCAAAGCACGAAGCTGAAAACACCAGCCTGAAGATGACGAATGGGACTTCGTCGAAACGTCGCCAAGACACTTCCAATTTTACGCGGGAGAAAACCCGAACAACCAAAGACATATATATATATATATTCAAAAGATAAAAACGAGCACCAGGAGGTAAAACAATTAAATGTTTAATAAATAAATAACCTAGCTTTCGATGGCTATATTGCTGCCATCATCGTCAGGGTGTTAAAAGCCAGAGGGTGGGGGAGCTCGTTTATAAGCACAAACGCGCCTGCACACGGCTCATAGACCTCGTTATGGGGCCCGGTCGATTGATCCTTTCATCACTCATGTCAGAAGTATTTCTGAGTTCTAGTTCTTGCAGCTGATTACTTCTCTGTTGCGTGCGGCTCCTAGGCTGGGAGGCGAGCATTCCATGTCACTACGCACTAGAGTAACATGGGTAACTGCAGACCGATCCTGCGAAGAAATCCCAGATCTGGCTATCTTCCTCCCCCGTGTCTGATGTGTCACTCTCAGGGGGCATGCTACCCCATGCGTGCTCCCATCTTCCCCTATAGCCCCCAACCCACTGCCCTTCCGTGCATGGGATGCACAGCAGTTCGTTGCGATCTCCGTTCCTGTTAGTTTGGCGTCCGATTCTCTCCCTTCGGAGGAAATTCCAACTGCGATCTTCGCGCGTGCGCCCTCACGTTTCCACCGTACTACTTGGGAACGCGTGATGGGACCCTTAATGGGGCGGTTGCAGTCTGTAGGTCGGACGCAATATCGAGGAGAGGGAGGGGGAAGGGAAGGAGTGTTGGGGCATCCAGGGCACTAGGGGGTGGGTTGCTGTTGTCAACGAATTCTTCATTCATCAGAGGAATAATAGCCCACTCCGGAAGGATCGTCCTTACCTCGTTGTCTATCTCTTCGTTGGAACAATTGAGATTGCAAACAGTGGGGTGCTTCCTCCGTCTGGAACAAATGCGTGCCTCCCAAGTTTTCATGACCTGGTGTGCAATGTAACTCCACACATCGATTAATAGAGTTACAGTCTGAGAACCAAGCCTCTTTGACTGCCGCTCTTGGAGGCATCACTAGCAATAAACGAGCTCCCCCACCCTCTGGCTTTTAACACCCTGACGATGATGGCAGCAATATAGCCATCGAAAGCTACCCTCCTGATGCACCCAGGAGACTACAAGTTATTATATATATATATATATATATATATATATATATATATATAGAGAGAGAGAGAGAGAGAGAGAGAGAGAGAGAGAGTTATCCTAAAGGAAGAGCAGGTTTTTTCCCCCAAAAAAATAATTACTTGTGAACTGAATATTTGTTTTTCTCTGTTGAAACAGCCTATAGAAAGAGGTGTTGAAGGCAGAGAAATAGGTCAAAGAGAGATAAACAACTGCTATGACAAAATTTTCAGAGACATGGATGCCTTTATATAGTAACATACAAGTTGGCTGTTTCTTTGGAAGAGTTACCTACCTATTGAAGCTAACCACTTTTTAATTCCTGAGTTACGTTTGTTTTCTATTTTCCTTCTCTTTCCTGTTCAATTGTTTCTTCCCACTATTTCAACTCCTTTCAAAGTGTCTCATCTTTTCTCTTTCCTTCCATTCCAATTGAGCTATGTATTCCAAACATCCAAACTGTACTCTGTTAATATTTTTGACCCTTCTGCTATTTAATGTTTTCCCCCCACTGAGAAAAAGGGATAAGTGCGTACTTCTGCAGTTTTCTATGGGACTGTGATCAATGGTGTGAGAGAAAAAAGCTGGCGTATGCAGATTAGGAATCAAGTTTTGAAATGAGGCACCTTATTTTACAGGCTATACATTTTAATTAATAAATAGCTCAGTTAATATGCCTGGATTGCAGTTGTAAACACATGAATGCACATGCCAATGTACCCACACACACAATTAGGTCACACAAAAACATTACTGGATGGTACGGTGGGAACAAATCTTCAGAACTGGTTTCAACTGAACTGCCAATTCTACATTGACAAGATTTTGTGTTTTGCACAGGAGTTTTGTTTGCTCTTGAATACTACTTGGAAGTTGCAATTGGTCCAGAATTCAGCAGTTATGGGCAATTATGGGCATACCACAAATGCTTATGTCACATCTTTGCTTTGTGAAATTCACTGGTTACCAATAATCTTCTGAGTCAAATCCAAATTGCTGTTGTAACCTATAAATACTTTCATGGCATAGGTCCTGCCTGTCTGAGATACTCATCTGTTTCCTGCAGTGTCTAGATTAACACTCTATTAATCCATCAGAGTTGGCATGCCTTAAACCCTTTCAATAAACAGTGTCATCAATGGGATTCAGAAAGCAAGCTTTCTTGTTACAGCACATGCCCTTTGGAATGGCATGTTTTCAGAGATCTGTATTGCCCCTACCCTCATTCAAATGAATTCTTAAAAACTTATTTTTCTTCCAGGCCTTGGCCTTTGTTGGAGGTTGGGTCCCTTGTAGTAATGTCATTATGTCAGAGTAGATATTTGCTCTTGCTGGATGTTTATCATTAGCTCGATCTCTTTTCAATATGTCCACCAACATGGTTGTATTCGTTTGTAATGCTAGGATGTTTTATATTTTATCGGTGTATGATAGATTAAGAGATTTAGATATTCTTCTTCTTGATCTTTTTTCTCTTCCTCTTCTTTCAAACTTTAGCACTAAAATGACTGATCCCAGGCATGTACTCCAAAGATTTGTGAGCAATAAAAACTTTCTATATGCACGCATGCATACATACAGTATATGTGTATGTCTATGTATTGCATTATACAACAAACATGCCTTAGGAAGGTTTTATTGCTCACAAATCTTTGGAATAAATAGTCATGTGTGTATGTGTATAGTTTTACCCATTTAATGCTTTTGACTGATATAATGGTTTATATAAAAATGGTAATAAAATTATACACGTTACAATAAGCATACACAACATATAAATGTAAAATTCTCATTTTTCAAAAACAAAGTTGGATTTCATAATTCCATTAATGACAATTTGTTAATGGGATGCTTTCACAGCAATTTAAAACTATTCAAAATCTAGAAACCACAGGTGCTCAAAATCATATTGATTGTATATATCAGGGGTAGGCAACCTTCTCTCTTTTATGACTGGTGGACTTCAACTCCCAAAATTCCTGAGCCAGCATGGTTGGCTAAGGAATTCTGGGAGTTGAAGTCCACCAGTCATAAAAGAGAGAAGGTTGCCTACCCCTGGTATATATGTTCTAATTATGAAGATCAAGGACTTCCGATGAAAAGATGACCAACTGATGGAAGATTCCTGAGGGGGGTTTTCCCTGGAATGTAGTTTCTTCAAATTAGCAACCGAAAGAACCAGCATTCCTTTAATTTATATGACTCTCCTGGGTTAGGGAAAGTCCTAGAATCATCCCACAAGATCCTCCCACACAGCAACAGGTCTGCATTAGCTTCAGGAGCTGTGCTTCAAAGTAGTCTGCATGCCAGCAGCTGGGGGCTGCAATCAGTTCATTGCTGAAGAAGCAGCCATTTAGGAATTTATTTTTCAAATGGACAGTAAGTTGTGCCTTTTATTTCTTAATCATTCAAGGACTATTAATCTTTATTAAGCTAAAAGAGGTTCTCTTTAGCCACAGCTTTTTTGAAGATCTGCGCCATTTGGGGGATTTCTTCTTGTTAAACAACAAGGAAGAAGGCTGCTAAGGCAAACTAAAATAAGGAAATATGGACTATCTTTTTAAAAATGATGGAGAAATATAAAAGCAGAAAGTTGTGGTTCTAGTTCATTATTTTTAGTAATTTGTAGCTTGGTCTGCTTTCCTGTGAGTGGCTAAAACTTTCTGTTTTTTATGATTGCTGATTGGCCAGTAATTCTTAAGTGGCTTACAAAAAGGCTACTCTTTGACTAAAGAGGGAGGTAAGAAGATGGAGGAGCAAATTATTAGAGATGTATTTGAAAAATCTTTAAATAAAATCCATCAGTTCATACATCAGCTATGCTCCAAGGATGTTTAAAAATTACTCAAACTACTTCAGAGATGCGAATATGTATAAAAGGTTACCAAACCACTGAGGCAATTTCACAAGTATCTGGCAATGCAGAGAATCAATTGTAATTTTGGAATATAAACCTAACACCAATTTTTATTATGATGGTTTAAATATAAACCTTCCAATACAATTGAAAGAAGAGGTCCAAGAACATTTCGAAATTTAAAAGGACACGTTTGGGACTTTTTGCTCATGGACATTAACAAGGTTGAGAAATCCTTGAGAGAAAGAGAAGCTTATAACTACTTGACAAACATTCTAGAGAAGAAAGGGATTTTATTCCATGAAGACAAGCTGGAAGGGGTGGCTTAAACTTAATGAGTCAATTGGAATTAGGATGGATTTCATCAGTCTGATATTTGTAATTAAAAGAAAGTCTTAATCTAAAGTTTTAAAACGTATTTTTCCTTTATATATAATGCTTAAATATTTCCTAAAGTTTGTAAAATATTATTTAAAGTATATTTGAAAAAATTTACATTAAGAGAAAGTTAAAGAAAAAAGATGTATTAGCTTAAAGAAAATTACAGCTTTAAAAAGGATGTATACAAGAAGAAAAAAATATTCTATGAGGGTAACTTAAAGGGAGTGATCTAAATTTAATGAGTTAATTGGAGCTAGTTGGAATTTTAATGATCTGAAAGTGAAACTTTAATATATGTATATTAAGAGGAAGGTATATTAGGATGTTTTGATTTTAAAAATGTATTTAAAGAAATCTTTGTGTTTTAAAATGGATAAAAAAGTATTTCCTCTTAAGGTTAAAGAATCTGAAAGATTACAGTGAATTTTATTAATATAAATGGAGTACTTTATAAAAATTATTAAGTGCAAATAGAAATACATATTTCAACAGCAAGGAAAATAAAGCAGATGGTTAAATTGATTGTTCTATTCAAAGAGGAGAATATATTTATGTTTTTTATTTGTATATCACTTCTAGATTTTGTGCTTGTGATAAAAAAAATGAAACTATGACTTTGGTTATGCTGATTAGATAGATTTGTTATAGGAATGGCTAGTTATATGCTAATGTGTAAAAGTAAAAAGTTGAGGCTGTAATGTTATCTTGAACTCTGCTAAAAAGAGTCAGAAGTCAACACCTTTTTCTTTCTTCCCTTGTACCTCATATTTTCTTTTCCCCTTTCTTTTTTCTTCCCTTAATTTCCTATGTTTATTTTTCTTTGTATTTTATACATTGATAAAACAATAAAAGTCAGTATTGCCACAGAAGTTTAATGGTGTGCAAAGGATCAGAACAGAATAGAATAGAGTTGGAAGGGACCTTGAAGGTCTTCTAGTCCAGCCCCCTGCCTAAGCAGGAGAACCTACAGTATCAGTCTTAGTAAAATACTGATCAGTATTAGGAAAGATCAGTATTAGGAAAATGTGAAACTAATACAATGATCACTAAAATATGAAATAAATTTCTGGAACTTGATGACTAGTTGAATGTGGACATGTGTTGCATACAGGTAACTTGTTTAGTACAGTAATCAGAACGTTATATTAAATCAGCCATAGAAATAGAAATAAAATACAATTGGGAAATATGAAAAGGAAAATACAGGAAAGATCTATTATAGATGTTGCTATCAAATCTCAAATAAGCCTTTGTTGAATCAAGGAATGGGGGAAAATCAAAATGAAACATTCAGGGAATAGTCTATATCATTTATCCTTCAGGTAAACAAAATGTTAAAAAAGAAAATATCAGTATTATTATTTATTTATTTATTATTAAAAGTTTTACAAATTACAATATAAACCCACCCATCCCCTCCCCCCTCCCCCACTTCCCAGAGCTGATTACAGGGTAACAAATAAACAAACATACTCTAGCTAACATAAACCAGCTAAACTATCAATCAAAACCATAATACACTTTAACTCCTTCTCAAAACAAATATTAACAAATTAAGACAAAAATAATAATACCATTAATACTATTAATAATTATCTAAAATCTATTCAAAAGCAAGATAATACTTTTCAGTTTCATACTTCTTCTGAATATAATCAATCCATCTTCTCCAAACCATAATATATCTTTCTTGTGAATGATCCTTCAAATAGGCGGAGATTTTCGCCATTTCTGCTAAATTAGACACTTTAAGTATCCATTCTTCCAAAGTAGGCAATAAGTTTTTCTTCCAATGTTGCCCCACCAGTAATCTTGCAGCAGTTATGAAGTTTAACATCAAATTAGTTTCTTTAACATCCAAATCTACAATAATACCCAACAAAAACAATTGCGGAGTAAACTTTATCTTTTTCTTAAAAATCTTTTGAATATTCCACCAAATCTTAATCCAAAAAGCTTTAATATCTTTACAAATCCACCAAATATGAAAATACATATTGCATCTAAATTTCCACATCTCCAACATTTGGGCTGTAATTTTGGATACATGCGGGACAACTTTTGGGGATCCAAATGCCATCTATAAAACATTTTATAAAAATTTTCTCTTAAATTTTGTGCTTGAGTAAATTTTACATTTCTAACCCAAATTGTCTCCCATGTATCCAGTAAAATTGGCTCTTGGATATTTTGTGCCCATTTAATCATACAATCTTTAACTAACTCTGTTTCAGAGTTAGCTTCTATTAAAGCATTATAAATTCTTTTTATATGAAATCGACTTTGATCTTTAATCTGTTTTACCAAATTCACATCCTCTAAAACAATACCGACCTTTTTATCTATATTCCACCTCAATAACAATTGATTATAATAAAACCAAGAATATACAATATTTTCTTGCTTCAACTCAGTTAAAGGCTTTAATTGCCAATGCTGTCCAACCAAACTAAGTAATTCCTTACAAGAAATCTTATCCAAATTTACTCCCCTAGATACTCCCTCTATCATGTGTCCTGGAACCCCCCAAATTGGAATTTTATCATTTAACCTATAGTAATACTTTTTCCAGACACGCAGCAAGGCACTTCTCAAAATATGGGTTTTAAAAATCTGATCCACTTTTTTATCATAAATTAAATATGTGTGCCATCCATATAATAAATCCCATCCCTCAGGAGATAGGATATTCTTATTAGTTAAGTTGAACCAATCACTAATCAAGGTTAAAGCCACTGCATCATAATACAATTTTAAATTCGGTGCCTTTAATCCTCCTCTTTCCCGTGTATCCTGCATAATTTTAAATTTAACTCTCGGCTTTTTCCCTGCCCAAATAAATTTATTAATCCCCTTCTGCCATTCTTCCAAATTGGCATCTTTTTTCAAAATTGGTATCATCTGAAATAAAAAAAGAAACTTTGGAAGTATATTCATTTTAACTGCCGAAATTCTCCCCAGCAAAGATAATTGTAATTTTTTCCAATCATTTAAATCCTTTTGCACTTTTACCCATAATATCTCATAATTATTTTTATACAATTTAACATTAGAGGACATTAAATAAATTCCTAAATATTTGACCTTTCTCACTATTTCAAAACCTGTTAATTTAACTATAATATCCTTTTCCTTCATAAACATATTTTTCGATAATATTTTAGTCTTATTATTATTTACCTTAAACCCAGAACCATTCCCATACTGAAGTAAAATTTCAACCAAATCCCTAACTGAATCTGTGGGTTGAGATAATGTCACAACCAAGTCATCAGCAAAAGCTCTCAACCTATAATCATTCTTATTTATTTTTATTCCCTTTATTCTAGGTGACTCCCGAATTTTAATAAGTAAAATCTCCATGGTTAAAACAAATAACAATGGGGATAAAGGACATCCCTGTCTTGTACCCTTTTCAATTTTAAATGCTTCTGTTAAACCCCCATTAACTATAATTTGTGCAGATTGCTGTTGATATATTGCCTTAAGGGCAAATAAAAATTTATCCCCAAAATTCATTTCCTCTGCTACTCTGAGTAAAAATTGCCAATTTAATTGATCAAAGGCTTTTTCAGCATCTAGAAAAATTAAAGCCACAGGGATTTGATTGTTCTTGTCCAAATACTCAATTAGATTAACAATTTGTCTAACATTATATTTCATATATCTTCCAGATATAAATCCAGATTGATCACTATGAACCAGTTGCTTCAAAACTCGCATTAATCTATTTGTCAATATTTTTGAGAAAATTTTATAATCTGTATTCAAAAGAGATATAGGACTATAATTTTTGGGCTGGGTCAAATCTTGATCCTCCTTTGGAATCAATGATATGAAAGCCCTTCTTCACGATGGAGGTACCTCTGCTCCCAACAGAATATTATTAAAAAGTTCCTTCAATGGTTCTATCATTTCTTCAGATAACATTTTATAATAAATTGCTGTTAATCCATCTGTACCTGGAGCCTTAACAACTTTCAATTGTTTAATTGCCCAAATAAGGACTTTGGGCAAGAAAATATCAATATTATTAAACAATAATAAAAATATATACCTAG
The DNA here is from genome assembly GCF_016545835.1 of Crotalus tigris. Lineage (NCBI taxonomy): Eukaryota > Metazoa > Chordata > Lepidosauria > Squamata > Viperidae > Crotalus > Crotalus tigris. The sequence goes on from NW_024100230.1 coordinate 130,718, forward strand.
GCATTCTATGGCCTGCAGGCCACATGTGACCCTTTGGTTGTCCCTGTTTGACACACAGTAGTGGCTGGTTCAGCCCTCCAGTCCCAGTTTCGCAATAATGTTATAAGCAAGTACCTCTGGATGCAGTTCAGAAATTGTTACAGAGAACAAACACAGTTCCACCAGCATTTTATGATGCCTTGTAATTTGCTATTAGATAGCAAAGTCAAATGTGTGTGAGTTGAATGATTTGTTGACCAGGAATCCAATGTTTCTATTAACAGTTCTGAGGAAGCATTTGTGCCAATGTCATGGAAATTTCCTTAGGAAAGTCCCTAGGGTGACACCCAATGTCCTTGGAAGACCTCTAAGGATGGCAGATGATTATTTCTGTACTTCTTTTCTTATCTAAACTGAGCCAGCTTGTCTGGGTAGAGTGTGCCATTGCTCCTGGGTGGAGAAATGGACAATGTAACACGCGTATAAATATGAGTGTCAAAATGTGTTCAAGGGTCCCTGTTGCTAAAAGGGGCCCATTATCAGGTCCCTTCAGACTCTTAGCTTAACACTTTTGCGTGAGAACTTCAGATACTATCTTTTACCCTGCAATCACTATCTCTCAGTAAAAGATCCTCTTTGAAACAATGCCTGTTTCCTGAGTTGTGCTTTTCTGGGGGGGATAGCTGAGGCAGGTCCTTACACCCATCTTTATTCAGCTGATTAAACATGAAAGGTTATCAAGGTAAATATCTGGACTCTGTCTTTCTTTATATCAAGGCACATCTAAAACCAGCAAAACATTTCTGGTGACCCAGGCAGGAGCAGTTGCTTGATTTTGGGAAGCCCAGGAGAGGAACAGCACCAAGCGCCCTCTGGGAGTTCCTAGAGGTGCTGCCCTTCTTCTTTCTCCTAAAGACCTAAATTTTAGAGGAGCAGGGTTTTTATGGTTTGCCTCTATTTGATTCCTTTTCCACTCTGGAAGGCTGATGACAAGATAAGAAGATCTGTCAATCCTGCTAATATTGAATATTCTTGCTTTGACAAAATACGCAGAACTGTCTGATACTTAATTCAGTTAATTAATTAATTCAGTTAATTCAGAGGAGAATGAGGGAGGAGGGAAAAGCCCCCGAAAGAGAATGGAAGAGAACCTTTGCCCTTCAAACTAATTGGAGAATATAAATCATGACAGCAAAATAAGGGAGGGGAAATGCTAGCAAAAATAACTGCTTGGTGGGTGGAAATTCAACATTTTGTCACATGAATGAAAAGACTTTTTAGGATAAAATGCCTGGAAGTTTTTTGAAGTGTTTCATTAGTTGGAACCATGACATCATGCTAAGATCTATTATCCTTTTCAACCAACATGGGGTCCTGAACTTCATCCACTATCTCTAGGCTTGAGAGGAGCTGGTAAAGATTCAGGGAAGAAAAATCTATCATGAAAAAAGTGAGTTTGCTTTAAGACCCAGCAGCTGCTTGATAACCCAGAGGAGGAAACAACAGACAGCAGGCTGTGGGAAGATGAATTCTGGCAGATCTCCCAGCTGGGAGCAAAGACTTCAAAAGCAGAATGGTACAGAGCTAACGAATGGCCTGCTACTCAAGCTTTGGGTGAGTCACTGGAAAGATTTCCAACCCCAGATGTGAAAAGCAGAAATTGATCCCTGCAGAGAGAAGCCTACAGTCCCTCCCTTGCAGATCAGACCCTGGTTCCCCCGGCCAGGAACTGCAGCACTGAAGAGAGAGGGAATCCCAGACTGAGGCCTCTGCAGCAACGGGCAGATTGGCACACCCCACAGGTAGATGATCAGCAGCATCTGAATTTGCCACAGCTAATAGAGGCCTTGCAATTGCTTGGGGTGGTACAGAAGCCAGGATAGGGCCAGCAGCAGCAGCCACTGTGGGGGCCCCAACAGCCTATAATTGCACAACTTTTCAGAGCAACCTTCGATGGGGACCCAGAGAAGCTAGGTTTTTTCTTCAACCAAGTGCGCTCTCATTTGAATTGCTGGGCCTATCTCTACCCGGACCCGGGGGCCATGGTCGATGTGATTGTGTCCAGCCTAGAGGGAGAAGCATCAGAATGGCTGAACTATTTATATGATGAACAAGTTCCCGAATTGGAGGACCCCCAACTCTTCCTCCTAGGGCTGAGGGAAAGATTTGAGGACCCATCTATTGGTCTTAAAGCAAGAGAACAGATCCACAAAATAAAACAAGCTGGCAGGCCTGCCCTGCAGTTCATGTGGGAATTTTGCAAGATAGCAGGTCGAATAGAGGGGTGGCATGAACAATCCTTAATCCATCACATCATTGAAGGATTAGACTATCACCTCTCTCAGGCCTGCATTTATCGAGCCGTACCTGATCAGCTGCAAGAATGGTACCAGGCAGCAGTGAAGCTAGATGTTCAGCTTGCCCACTATAAGAAGCCTCTCCATCTGAATCTGAGCAGCCGCCAGAGCAAACCGAACAGCAATCACCCCCACAAAAACCTCCAACTACTGCAATGGCTGAGAGACCCAGACCACCTGCAGGCCCATCAAATAAGTGTTTTTGGTATGGACAAGAGGGACATCGAGCAGCAACCTGTCCAGTCCCCTACCCCTGACTGCAGAGCAGACCAGAACCAGCGATGAGAAAGAAATCTGCTCAGCGGCTAATGAGAGAAAAATCCAACTGGGTCATGCAAGAACCTGTTGCCCAGATTACACCCCCACACAGGAGGATGCCGGGACTCCGGGTGGACCCGCCCCTGCTCTACTCTTCTTTGACAGCGATGATGAAGCAGAGAACGACCCAAGGGTGAGTCGATAAATCCCGCCTTTTTCACTGGCCTCCAAACTTATAATCCCTAAGTCTGGGGCACAAATGGACTTAAACCAGCTAATTGATTCTGGATGCACCCGCTGCATTATTAGTCTGCCGTTTGTCATGAAAATGGGCATATGGGCAAAACAGCTTTCCAAACCTGTGAGGTTTGAGAAGCCGATGGCTCCCTGATGGGAGGGACTCTTGTCACACAATTAACTGAGCCCTTACACCTAGAAATAGGTGCGCACTGGGAGTGGCTCAAAAAATGAATGAGACTGTGATCCTAGGGCTAGCCTGGTTGGAGAAATGGAAGCTGTTTATCGGGTGGGAGAAAGGAATGAGAACTGTGAGATTACCTATAGGGCCTAAACCTCCCACTGATTCAACCAATGTTGCGGGACACCTTAGGCCACCCAATGAGCGAGCGCACATGGCTGCCTCACCGCTGCCAGGTGAACCACTCATCCCCAATGAATACTGGGAACTGGCGGAGGCATTTAGTGAAAAAGAATGCAACGCTCTGCCCCCTCACAGACCCAATGACTGCTCCATCGAACTGGTGCCAGGAGCCAAACTCCCACACCCAAGAATGTATGCTATGTCCCCCCTCAAAATGGAGGAGATGCAGCGATATATGAACAAAAACCTGGTGAGGGGGTTCATCGAATGGGCCAAATCTACCATGGGAGCCCATGTGTTGTTCAAAGAGAAAAAAGATGGATCTCTTCATTTCTGCATAGACTATAAGGGTCTCAACGCTGTGAGCGTGGAAAATAAATATCCCCTCCCCCTCCTAAAGGACTTATTAACCCATCTGGCTAAGGGGAGTCTCTTCACTAAATTATACCTGAGAGAGGCAAATATTACCAGGTGAGAATAAAAGGGGGAGACGAGTGGAAAACTGCCTTCAACTGTCCTATGTGGAGCTATCAGTTCAAAGTCATGCCATTTGGACTACAGGGGGCCCCAGCCGTATTTATGCAGTTGATTAATGAGGTACTACATGATCACTTGTACAAAGGGGTTTTGGTATATCTTGATGATGTCCTGATATACAGCACGAATATGACTGATCACATAAAGCTGGTGAGAGAAGTGTTAAAGAAACTATTGAATGCCAAGCTTTATGCCAAATTGTCGAAATGTAAATTTCACCAGACCTGATTAGACTACCTTGGCTATAGAATTTCCAATGAGGGTATTGAAATGGATCCAGCCAAGGTGAAAACTATAATCGAATGGCAGCCCCCAAGGACTCGCAAACAGCTCCAGAGCTTTCTGGGTTTTGCCAACTTTTATTGTCAATTCATCCTCTCTTTTGCCAAGATTGCCCTACCCCTTATAGAACTACTCAAAACAGGCAAAGGAGGAGGGAAGCCATGACTGGGCCAACCACTAGCATGGACAATGGGCTGTCAAACAGCTTTTAAGAATTTAAAGAGACTATTTGCTGCTGAGCCGGTCCTTAAGCACCCCTGCCCAGGGGAGCCCTTTGTGATTCAAGACGATGCCAGCGATGTGGCAGTTGGAGCTGTGTTACTGCAAAAGAACAAAAGTGGGGTCCTGCAACCCTGCGCCTACACCTCTAAGAAATTTACTGAAAGCAAGTGGAGATGGGCAATCTGGGAGAAAGAGGCCTTCGTGATTAGGTGGGCGCTATTAAACTGGCAACACTATCTTGAAGGGAGCAAGGTGCCATTTGAAGTATGGACAGATCACAAAAATCTAGAAGCACTGAAAGCTCCCCGCAAATTGTCCCCAAAGCAAGTGCAGTGGGCACAGTACTTTAACCACTTCAACGTCACTCTAAAGTACATACCAGGAGGAAAAAACTTCCTAGCTGATGCGCTATCCCGGTTACCCCAATACAAAAGCGAACGGGAGGAGGTTAATGAGGTAATTATCCCCAATCCACAAACTACTGCTCAACTTACACCTCACAAGGTCCCCAATCTTGATGACCCTGGGGTAAAGAAAATAAAATGAGAGCTCCTCAACGATCAATGGTTCAAAGATAATCAAACCTCCCTAATGTGCAGGGATGGCTTGGCTTAAAAAGGGGGGGGAACTATATTTGCCAGAAGCCCTCTATTTTAATGCTCTCAAACACAGCCATGATGTAAAACAGGCTGGACACTTTGGATATTTGAAAACCCTACACCTCACCTGCCGGCAATTTTGGTGGCCGGGGCTGCAAAGGGATGTGGAAAGCTGTGTAAAAAGTTGTACTATATGTGCACAATGAAAAGAATCCCAGGGAAAACCCCTGGGTTACTGCAACCTGTGGCAGATCCTTCTCAACCATGGGAAGAAATAGCTATGGACTTTATAGTAGACCTACCTGAAAGTAGAGGAAATACTGTCATATGGACTGTAATAGACCTGTTCTCAAAGCAGGCTCATTTCATCACATGCAAAGGACTCCCATCTGCCCAACGACTGACCAAATTGCTCCTGAAACATATCTACCGGCTGCATGGTGCCCCTAAGCGAATAATTTCAGACAGGGGGGTGCAGTTTACAGCAAAGTTTTGAAAGAGTTTTCTTAAATTAATTGGATCATCTCAAGGTTTATCATCTGCTTTTCATCCGGCCACCAATGGGGCTGCAGAAGCCACTAACAAAATGGTGGAGCAATATCTTAGATGCTACGTTTCTTACCAACAGACAAACTGGACTGACCTCCTCCCTTTTGCGGAGGTGGCATACAATAATTCTGTGCACAGGAGCACCGGCTACATGCCTTTAAGAGTGGCCACAGGAAAAGAGTTTAGCCCAATACCTGAATACCCTCAGGTGCCCTCCACTTCCCAGACACTTGACCAATGGGTGAGGGGGTGGGAAGAAGTTTGGAGAAACATAAAAACTGCTTTAAAAAGACTTTTGAAACCTATAAAAAGCAGGCTGATAGAAAGAGGGCTCCCCAAAGAACATTCCAAGTTGGGGAAAAGGTTTATTTGTCAACTAAATATTTACGCCTCAAATTTCCCAGCAAGAAATTGGGACCAAAATTCTTGGGGTCTTCCCCCATAGTAAGGATCATCAATCCGGTCACCGTAGAACTAAAACTCCCTAGACCTTTAGGGAGAATTCACCCAGTCTTCCATTGCAGCTTGTTGAAACTTTATCAGGGCTCCACTTTAAGACCTCCGCCGAAGAAGGCACCTGGGCCCCTCGTAGTTGCAGGACAGACCCACTATGAAGTGAAACATATTCTTGACTCTAGAATTTTTAAAGGGAAATTGCAGTACCTAGTACAATGGAAGGGATACCCGTTGTCTGAAGCCAGCTGGGTGAAATCCAGTGAGGTGAAAGCTGACAGGCTTGTCAAAAAGTTTAATGCGAAATACCCCAACAAACCGAAAACTAGTCATTAACATATGCTTTTGTTTACATTACAAGATCTGTCCTTTTGTAAGGGGGGCCAGATGTCAACGCTGCTAATATTGAATATTCTTGCTTTGACAAAATATGCAGAACTGTCTGGTACTTTTAGAGTTAATTCAGAGGAGAATGAGGGAGGAGGGAAAAGCCCCCGAAAGAGAATGGAAGAGAACCTTTGCCCTTCAAACTAATTGGAGAACGTAAATCATGACAGCAAAATAAGGGAGGGGAAATGCTAGCAAAAATAACTGCTCGGTGGATAGAAATTTCATATCTTAGCATCCCCTTTTATCATGCCGTGCCGACATTTTGTCACATGAATAAAAATACTTTTTAGGATAAAATGCCTGGAAGTTCTTTGAAGTGTTTAATTAGTCAGAACCATGACATGATCTTTTTCTTTCCCCCCCTTAACATGTGTTTTGAGTGATCTGTGTGACGTGTAAGAGTGCTTATCTCCTTTGAATTGCATCCTACCGTTCACCAGAGCTGGGCAGATCTTGGCCTCAGCTGCACCTAGCCCTCCATTTCTGGAGGTGATTAGAAACTAAGGGAGGGGCAACCCTGTACTCTCATGCTCCAACGGGTGGTTGTAGTGAGTGGTTGTAGTGAGTGGTTGTAGTGCATGAGTACCTTTTATATACTTCCTGCTGTTGACCAGGCCTAAGCTCCTTGCTAAGCCATTATGCTGTTGACCAGGGGTATTCACATTGCAAGGGAGGTCAGTGGATATCTTATGGCCCAACAGGCTGTGCATGGGGCTGAATGACTTAGATACATGGGCTCAGCCCAGGGGAAATCTTAAATCAGGATGAGTAAAAATAAGGGATATGCCCTCAATCCTCTTGACTGTGTTATCAGGAACTTTGATAAGCTTAAAATCTGTTGGGATATGAAAATTGAAACCTTAATTAAGTACAGTGCTCTGATACCTGATGTCTAGCCCCCAGGGGGATCAATTGACCTAGAAATCTTTGAGACCATGGGAGACTATACTCAGAGGGGCATGGACAAAAATGAAAAAAAAAGAAGCTTGCTATGCACTTTTTTGGACTTTGCAAGGGAATAAGCAGATGTTAAAGGACTATGTGTTATGCTACCCTCCAGCACTGAAATCTGCTGCCCCTTCTGCTCCCCCATCCTATCAAGAACTCTACCCCTTTTCCACTTCAGATCTCTATTCATGGAAGGACAGGCTCAGTTCCTATACAGCAGCCCCACATAAATACACTGATTTGGTCCTGTCCATTATCTGTACTCACAACCTCAACTGGGCAGACCTACAGCTCATGTTAGATGTTTTCCTTACCTCAGAAGAGAGGCAGTTAGTAGTGACTGATGCAAAGAAACTCGCTGAGGAGAGAAAGGCTCTTTTCTCAGAAACAGACTCTTAAGTGGTCTATTGATAGCTATGATAGCCCTCATTATGAACAGTGGAACAACCTGCCTCCAGAAGTGGTGAATGTTCCAACACTGGAAGTTTTTAAGAAGAGACTGGACGCCATTTGTCTGAAATGATATAGGGTCTCCTGCCTGAGCAGGGGGTTGGACTAGATGACCTCCAAGGTCCCTTCCAACTTTATTATTATTATTTTGGATCATCGCACAGTCAGCCAGATGTTCAGACTGGATTTGGCATTTTGTCTACCTATCGAGTCCTTACCCAGGACCTGGGATAGGCAGATGTGGATGTTTGATGGTATTACAGATATCGTCGCAGGATGGAAGCAGTTCCTAGTAAGGCTGCCTTTTGCAATTGACTAATAGCGAATTTGTCAATGCCAATGGTGTTCAAGTGGTGCTCCAGTTGTTTTGGGATTGCACCCAAGGAGCCTATTACTATTGGTACTACCCTTGCTTGCTTTTGCCACAGTCTTTCTATTTCTATTTGTAGGTCTTTGTATTTTGTTATCTTCTCCAGTTCTTTCTCTTCTATTCTGCTGTCTCCAGGCACTGCCACGTCCACTATCCAGACTTTTTTGTCTTTCTTATCGACAATTGTTAAGTCTGGGGTGTTATGTTGCAGGTGCTTGTCTGTTTGAATTCTGAAGTCCCAGAGCAGTTTAATTTTATCATTTTCTATGACTTTCTCTATTTTATGATCCCACCAGTTTTTGCTTACAGGCAAATGATATTTTTTGCAGATCTTCCAATGCACCATTGTTGCTACTTTGCCATGCCACTGCTTGTAATCAATCTGTGCAATCTTCTTGCAACAGCTTACCAGGTGGTCCACTGTTTCTTCAGCTTCTTTGCATAGACGGCACTTACTGTCTGTTGCTGTCTTCTCAATTTTGACTTTGTATGCATTTGTCCTTAAGGCTTGGTCTTGTGCAGCCAGAATTAGTCCCTCGGTCTCTTTCTTCAATTTTCCTGCTCTTAGCCATTGCCAGGTCTTGTTATTATCTACTTTCCCAGCTATTTTTTTCATGTATTGGCCATGTAGTGCTTTGTCTTCCCATGCCTCTATTCTGTTCTTCATTTGGTCTTTCTTGTAGGCCAGTTTGGTCTCTCCAGTAGTCAGTAAGCCTTCCTGATATACTAATTTCAGTACATCTTCATCATTGTTCTTCAGATATTCTTCCAACGCCATTTTTTCTTCTTCAACCATCTGATGTACTTGTAGCATTCCACGCCCACCTATTTGCCTTGGTAGATAAAGTCTGTCAATGTCACTGCGTGGATGAAGGGCATGATTCATTGTCATTATTTTTCTGGTCTTCCTATCCATTGCTTTTAGTTCTGCTTGAGTCCAGTCCACTATTCCAGCTGTGTACCTAATGACTGGGATTGCCCAGGTGTTGATTGCCTTTATGGTATTTCCTCCATTGAGTTTGGACTTTAAGATCTTCTTCACTCTCTTGATGTATTCACCTCTAATCTTTTTCTTGACTTCAGTGTGCTTGATGTTGTCAGCTTGAAGGATACCCAAGTATTTTTAGTAATCTTCCTCATCCAGACTCTTAATGTTATTTTTGTGGGGCATCTTGATTCCTGCAGTTTTCACTACTTTTCCTTGTTTGAAAGTAAGTGTGGCACATTTGTCCAAGCCAAACTCCATAACAATATCTTGGCTACATAGGAACTTCCGGTGGTTTAGCGTTGGTGATGGCGGCTACTTTGTAGCCGTCCTCCTGGGAAAGCGTGAGAACCGCGGAGAACAGCAGGCACCAGCTGTTCCGTGGCTCAAAACCTCCCTCCCGGGCGAAGGGGGGGAGGGGAGTATCACCTGAATAGAGGTAGAGCCTCTTGGACCCCCCAGGAATTTTTCTTTGGGGGGTGAAAAGAGAGCTCCCTCGGAGTTTGGGTTGCCTCTGCCTCCCAGCTGTCTTTGTTCCCTTGGGAACAAAGCTAAACATCGCCACCATCTCCGCGCTTAAAGGGACCGGGTGAGTTACTTATAAAAAGCGGACAGAGTTGGATAAAGGATTTTTTTATTGGATTTTATCTGGACTTTAGTTTGAAAGGTTGATTTTTATTTTTTTTTATTTTTTCCTTTCTTTTTTTGCTTCTTTTGTGGAGAGTGAAAGTAAAATGGCGATCGGAAAGTTTTTCTTGAAAAAAAAACTGAGTGAAACGGAATGTAATGGACTTGATGGTTCCTTCTTTTAAATTTTTTCTTAAGGTGGATTTGTGTTTAGGGAAGATTTTTTTTCTTTTTTTTTGTTAAACTCTCCTTTGTTATTTTTTTTCCCTTTTAAGGGATTTTTTATTTTTTTATTTTTTTCAAAGAAGGAGGAAAGAAGAAACAAGATTTTTTCTTTTTGAAAATGGCTTCAAAGCGGCAAGCAACATCTACAGTACCTAAGGTGGCTTCTTCTCCTGCGATCTTACCAGCACAACAACCTAAAGCTACACCACCACCCTCTCCTCCTTTGCCAGCAATAACGGTACAAGATATGAAAGACATAATGGGAAATGCTGTATCTCAAATCAGAGGGGAAATGAAGGAGCTTTTAGAGCAGAATAATACTATTTTGAGGCAAGATATAGTCATGGCTTTAACAGGACTTGCTTCTGTGGTTGAGAAGTTGGACTCTAGAGTGGAAGAAGTGGCAGATAAGGTGGAAATTTTGGAAGATAAATTTGAAGGTATGGAAAAAAAGATGGAAATTTCACAAGATGATATTGTTATGTCTCAGTACAAAGAAATGGAGTATGCTTTAAGAATCAGAGGCTTGAAAGAAGATATGCAGCAAGATTTGAGAGAGATTGTAGTAAATGACTTTGCTGCTATTCTGAATAGAGAGAAAGAGGAAATACTCAGGGAAGTTGAAAAAATATTTAGAGTTAACTCTTGGGTTGCAAAGCAAAGAAACTTACCAAGAGATGTGGTGATTTATTTTGGGAAGAGATCTCTGCGTAATGAAATCATACAAGCTTTTTATAATAAGAGGTTCCAGATTGCTGCTCAAGATGTTAATATTTTAAAGGAGATTCCATCCAAAATTTTAAGAAGGAGAAAAGAGTTTGCTTTCTTAGCTAATGAACTTTAAAAAAGATTGATGCCATTCAGATGGGAGATTCCGATGGGTATTGTTGTGAGCCATGCAGGGACGCGTTATAGACTTAACACAGTTTCTAAAGCAAAGGAGTTTTACAAGTCGGTCCTGGGAGCAGGCTCGCCATCACCTATGATGCAGAGAGTCTTGGATGGTAACGAGGTGGAACAGCAGTCTGAAAAAGTAGTATTGATGGATGTTGGAAAGTCACAGATGGAGTGGCTGCAACAAGCAGAGATCAAAGAGCAAAGAATGACCCACGCAGCACATAGACATAAGGAAAAGGAACAACAGAAGAAAGAAGTTAAAGAAGCTCTTCAAGAAGTTGCTTCGGTGCCTGTGGGAGGAGCAAGACCCAAGAGTTCTGCAGTACACTCCTCAGTGGCAGATCTTCAAGTAGTCTTCTCCAGGCTTTTGGTTAAGGGAGATGGTAAAGCTCCTGACATGGAATGCTAATGGCCTCAACTCCCCTCAAAAGAGAAAGAAAATTTTTCATTACTTAAAGCAACATAACAATGATATTATTTGTTTGCAGGAAACACATATTATATCTAAAGATCAAAAATATTTAGTTAATGCTCGTCTGGGATCTCATTTTGTATCTTTTGCTCCCGGGAAAAAAGGGGGAGTAGTTATTTATGTTAAGCAAAATTTATCAGCCTGTTTGGTAGAATCTGATCCCCAAGCGAGATATGTTATGATTGAAGTTGGTTTGTATGGTAAGAAAGTACTTATAGTGGGACTGTATGCACCAAATCAACAACAGGAACAATTTTACAGACTGTTACATCCAAAATTAATTTTGTTGGATTATAGATCTGTTATATTAATGGGAGATTGGAATGGTGTTTTAGATACACAAAGAGATAAAAAAGGATCCTCCACTTCTTTTAAACAGGCTAAATTACCTAAAGCTTTTTTTGATTTGAAAGAGGACTGGGAGCTGCGAGATTGTTGGCGTGAACATAACCTGGAGGAGAGAGATTTCACTTTCTTTTCGGATAGACATCAATCTTTTTCAAGAATTGACTTTTTCTTGATTACAATGGATTTATATTCTAGGGTAAAGAATGTTAAAATTTTTCCCAGGACATTGACGGATCATAGTCCAGTTTGGATGGAATTGGTTGATGAAAAAGAGGAGAGGAGATCGTGGAGGATGAATGAAAATTTATTTAGACAAGAGAAGAACGTTCAAAAATTAAAGGAGCAATTAAAGGATTATTTTGCTTTAAATATGCATAAGGGGACTTCAATGTCAATGGTCTGGGATGCTGGCAAAGCCTATATGCGGGGGATTTTGATACAAATGAATAAGGTTCATAGACAGAAGCAGATGCAGAAACGTAAGGAGTTGGAAGATGAGATTAAACTAAAAGAAAAAGCTTTGATTTTAAATCCTACAGATGAGAAGATTAAGGAATCTATAAAACTGCTTAAATCACAATTTAATATGTTGATGGCTGATCAAACTGCAACTAATTTATTGTACATGAAACAAAATATATTTTGTAATGCCAATAAACCAGGGAGATGGTTGGCTTACCAACTGAGAAAGAAGCAGAGACAGAGAACTATAGATAAAATAAATTATAATGGTAAATTGGTATATCAGAAGGAGTTGATTAAGAAATCTTTTTTAGATTATTACCAAAAATTATATATGAGTACTAAAGTACAGGTTTCAGATATAGATAATTATTTAAAGGATGCTAACTTTCCTAAATTAACAGAAGATCAGAAACAAGAAATTAATGGTTTGATTACTAGTGAGGAAATTGAGACAGTAATTAAAGAATTAAAATTAGGTAAAGCACCGGGTATGGATGCTTTGACATCTATTTATTATAAAACCTTGGCACAAGAGATGATTCAACCTTTAAGTGAGCTTTTTAATAATATATTACAGGGTTCAGAGATTCCCCCGTCATGGGGTAGAGCTTTTATACCTTTGATCCAAAAAGAAGATCAAGATCTTACTTTACCAAAGAATTATAGACCTATATCTCTCTTAAATGTAGACTATAAGATTTTTTCGAAAATTTTAGCTAACAGGCTTATGAGGGTCTTGCATCATGTAATACATATGGATCAAACGGGTTTTATAACTGGAAGGTATATGAAGAATAATGTTAGACACATTATCAATTTATTAGAATATTTAGACAAAAACAATCAGGTTTCTGCAGGATTGATATTTTTAGATGCTGAAAAAGCTTTTGACCAGTTGAATTGGCAATTTATGTTAAGATTAATTGAGAAAATGAACTTTGGAGAAAAAAATTTACAAGCTCTTGGTGTTATTTATCAAAAGCAAACGGCACAACTTATAGTTAATGGGGGTTTGTCAGAGGTGTTTTTAATAGAGAAGGGGACTAGACAGGGTTGTCTACTGTCACCATTGCTGTTTGTTTTAACTTTGGAAATTTTTCTGATTAAAATTCGAGAATTACAGCAAATAAAAGGAATAGAAGTTAATAAAAAAGAATATAAATTAAGGGCTTTTGCAGATGACTTGGTTGTTACTTTATCTCAACCTACTCATTCTGTAATAGAGTTATTACAATTGATATATCAGTATGGATGGGTTTCAGGTTTTAAAATTAATAACAATAAGACTAAAATACTGCCCAAAAATATGACTAATTTGGATAAGGAGATTTTGGTTAAGTTGACAGATTTTGAGGTTGTCAATAAGGTAAAATATTTGGGGGTTATTTTATCTGTTTCTAATGCAAAATTGTACAAAAATAATTATGAAAGGCTGTGGGTCAAAATACAAAGAGATTTGGAAAATTGGGAGAAGTTGCAATTATCTCTTTTGGGAAGAATTGCGGCGATTAAAATGAATGTTCTGCCAAAGTTTCTTTTCTCATTTCAAATGATACCTATTTTAAAGAATGAGATTAATTTAAATGAATGGCAGAAAGGTATCAATAAATTTATTTGGGCAGGGAAAAAACCAAGAGTAAAACTTAAAATTATACAAGATATTCATGAGAGAGGTGGACTCAAGGTACCGAATTTGAAACTGTATTATGATGCTGTGGTTTTAACATTAATCAGTGATTGGGTTAATTTAACAAATGTAGAAATACTCCTCTTGGAGGGTTGGGACTTACTTTTTGGATGGCATGCCTATTTAATTTTTAATAAAAGGGTTGATAGGGTTTTTAAATCTCATATTATAAGGATTTCTTTACTTCGGGTTTGGAAGAAATATTATAGAAGTGATTTTAAAATTCCATTATGGGCTATACCGGGGCATGCGATAGAAGGGATAAGGAGAGGAGTCAAGATGGGTAGTGTTTCTTATGCACAATTACTTAGATGGGATGGTAAAAATTGGCAATTAAAGTCGTTGGAAGATTTAATACAAGAAAATATTGTTTATTCATGGTTTCATTATAGATAAATAGTGGAGAGGTGGAAGATAGATCGTAATGTGGGTTTGCTCAGAGAAGATGAGAATTTATTAAAACAAATAAAAGATCAAAGACGAACTCATATTAAGAGAATTTATGGGGTGTTAGTAGAATTGGATTCAGAAGCAGAATTAGTTAAAGAATGTATGATTAAATGGGCACAAAATTTTGATGAACCGGTTCCATTAGATACCTGGCAAATTATTTGGGTGAGGAATGTTAAATTTACACAAGCCCAAAATTTAAGGGAAAATTTTTATAAAATGTTTTATAGATGGCACCTTGATCCACAAAAAATGTCTTGTATGTATCCTGACCTGCAGCCTAAATGTTGGAGATGTGGATGTTTGGATGCTACCTATTATCACATCTGGTGGTCATGTAAAAATATAAAAGCTTTTTGGATTAAGATATGGTGGAATATCCAAAGAATTTTTAGAAGAAGGGTAAAATTTACCCCACAATTGTTTTTGTTAGGTATTGTTTCTGATTGTGATAGTAAAGAGACTATATTGATGTTAAATTTAATTACAGTGGCAAGGTTGTTAGTAGGGCAATGTTGGAAGAAGGAATCTTTGCCTACTTTGCAAGAGTGGTTTCTTAAAGTTTCCTACTTGGCGGAAATGGCAAAGATTTCGGCTTTCTTGAAAGATCAATCGCAAGAGAAGTATTTTTGGGTATGGAAAAAATGGATAGATTTTATACAATATAAGTTGGATATAAAAAAATATTATTTAGTTTTTCAATAATTTACATTTAAAACTTAAGATATTTTATAGATTTTTCCTTTTTTAATTCTTTTTTTATTTTTCTTGTTTTTCTTTTTTATTTGATTCTTCTTTTTTTTCTGTTTCTTTTTTCCTTCCTTCTTGTATTTTCTTTTTATATATTACTGTTAACTATTTTATAACTTGTTTAATTAATGTATTTAGATTTGCTTATAGTTTATATGTGTTCTAAGATTTTTTGAAAAAATTTGAACTAAGCCTGTATTCAGCTCTGGGAAGGTCGGGGGGGGGGTATGGGAGGGTTGGGGGGGTTGGGGAAGGGAATTGTTTTGTAAAACTTAAAAACTTTTAATAAAAAAAATATCTTGGCTATATATACGGACAGTGTTGAGCAGTGATTCTATTTCAGATGATGTTTTTCCATACAGCTTCAGATCATCCATGGAAAGGAGATGGGATAGTCTGGTAGATGTTTTTGATGTTTGATAGCCGTGTCCTGAGTTATTCAGTATTGTTGACAGAGGAAACAGTGCAATAACGAATAGTAATGGTGACAATGAATCTCCTTGAAATATTCCTCTCTTGATATTAACCTCTCCCAGTCTTTTCAACTAGATGCTGTTGTACTGCATCAGCTACCACACCAGTTAGTAATCTGAAAGTTGTTGGTAAGCAGGTAATTGGCCTGTAGTTACCTGGTGTTGCCCCTTTTGCTGGCTTTTTCATTATTAGGTAGGTTTTCCCAGTTGTTAGCCACTTTTCAATTTCTCCTCCTTGTAGTATATTGTTGAACTGCTTGGAAATGAGTGGGTGTATGACAGTTAGATGTTAGATTTTCCTTGCTCTTTTTTCTACCATTTTTGTTGTTATTACTAGTTCTTTCATTTCAACTTCTGTTTTATTTGCATCCACCTCTTTTAACCAAGCCGCATCCTTGTTGTATTTCTTTGGGTTATCCCATATCTGCTTCCAGAACTGCACTGTTTCTTCCTTGTCAGGTACTGACTGATTCCTTGCAGTTTCTCCATTGATGGATTGGTAGAAACGTTTCTGATTGGATTGAAATTGGAGGTTCTGCCTATAGTTTGCAATTCGAGCTTCATATCTACTGATTTTCCTGGCTATAGCTGTTATTTGTTGCTTTATTATTTCCAGTGCTTCCTTGATCTTCCTTGTTTCTAAGTGGTATTTCTTGATTAGGTATTCTTTGGTCTTCTTGTTCTTCAGCTTCTTTTCTTTCATCTGTTCTAGCTTGCTTGCATGTGATCTTAACTTGCTGATCTTATTTTCTAGTCTAACCTTCCATTTTTCTGGTGCACTGTTTGTTTGTTTTTCTTCTTTGTTGATTTTGCATCCTAGGTATTCAGTTATAACTGCAGCTGTGCTGTACATTAGTTGGTTTGTTTCTTGCAGTGAATTGGTGCTTATACTTGATATTGCAGTATTTGCATCTTTTAATGCTTGTGCTAGCTGTTTCTTTGAAACAAGCTTCAATGCAGGCAGCCTTATTCTGTTGTTTTTGTGCTGTTCTAGATGCTCGGTTATTCTTTGTTTCAATTCTTTTATTTCTTTAGTTAGAGGGTTTTGTTCTTCCTGAGGAAGAGGTGCCTGGTTTCCAAATGAGAACAGTTGTATATCTCTGCTGGATTCCTTCACTGCCAACTCCCCCTGGTTTGCCTCTACATTCTGAATTACTTCTGGTAAGGCTTTGATTTCTTTGCCCTGGGTAAATCTTTGCAGTTCGTCCAATTCTGTTTCTGTGAATACTTTATTTCGTATTATAAATTGGCGTTGATCTGCTAGTCTCTGTTCTGTTATTTCTTATTCTGGATGTTGCTCTTTCCAGAACTGGTGCATTTGTTTTAGATATCCTCTTCTTCTTGGACTTGATCTGTAGTAACAGATCATTATTTCTTTGTTTTCCATCACTGTGTATCTGCGATGGGTAGACACCTTTTCTTCCAGTAGTTCTGCAGCTGCTGGCCCTGGTTGCTCAGCCAACAGTCCTGAGTCCTGTAACCCATTTTTCACCAGATATCCAGGAACTCCAATATCTAGCACGGACCTTGTTAACCCGGGCAACATCCGAGCCGGTATGGCATTCTGAAATTAGTCTCACCATATTTTTTATGGGAGAGAGACTCTTTGTCTGACTCCTCTGATGAGACCTGTCCAGTATGGTTGAACCTCTGGCATAGCTCTTATCTTCCTCAGAGTACACAAGCCCCACAACCATGTCAAGGTAGTGCCTCACTGGGGGATAATAATAATAATAATAATAATAATAATAATAATAATAATAATAATAATAATAATAATAATTCAGAATAACAGAATACCTGGGATGCAAAATCAACAAAGAAGAAAAACAAACAAACAGTGCACCAGAAAAATGGAAGGTTAGACTAGAAAATAAGATCAGCAAGTTAAGATCACATGCAAGCAAGCTAGAACAGATGAAAGAAAAGAAGCTGAAGAACAAGAAGACCAAAGAATACCTAATCAAGAAATACCACTTAGAAACAAGGAAGATCAAGGAAGCACTGGAAATAATAAAGCAACAAATAACAGCTATAGCCAGGAAAATCAGTAGATATGAAGCTCGAATTGCAAACTATAGGCAGAACCTCCAATTTCAATCCAATCAGAAACGTTTCTACCAATCCATCAATGGAGAAACTGCAAGGAATCAGTCAGTACCTGACAAGGAAGAAACAGTGCAGTTCTGGAAGCAGATATGGGATAACCCAAAGAAATACAACAAGGATGCGGCTTGGTTAAAAGAGGTGGATGCAAATAAAACAGAAGTTGAAATGAAAGAACTAGTAATAACAACAAAAATGGTAGAAAAAAGAGCAAAGAAAATCAAAAATTGGTCAGCACCAGGTGAAGATGAACTGCATGGGTTTTGGTTGAAACATCTAACTGTTATACACCCACTCATTGCCAAGCAGTTCAACAATATACTACAAGGAGGAGAAATTGAAAAGTGGCTAACAACTGGGAAAACCTACCTAATAATAAAAAATCCAGCAAAAGGGGCAACACCAGGCAACTACAGGCCAATTACCTGTTTACCAACAACTTTCAAATTACTAACTGGTGTGGTAGCTGATGCAGTACAACAGCATCTAGCCGGATGTTCAGACTGGCTGACTGTGCGATGATCCATAATAATAATAAAATAATAATTGATCATCGCACAGTCAGCCAGATGTTCAGACTGGATTTGGCATTTTGTCTACCTATCGAGTCCTTACCCAGGACCTGGGATAGGCAGATGTGGATGTTTGATGGTATTACAGATATCGTCGCAGGATGGAAGCAGTTCCTAATAAGGCCGCCTTTTGCAATTGACTAATAGCGAATTTGTCAATGCCAATGGTGTTCAAGTGGTGCTCCAGTTGTTTTGGGATTGCACCCAAGGAGCCTATGACTATTGGTACTACCCTTGCTTGCTTTTGCCACAGTCTTTCTATTTCTATTTGTAGGTCTTTGTATTTTGTTATCTTCTCCAGTTCTTTCTCTTCTATTCTGCTATCTCCAGGCACTGCCACGTCCACTATCCAGACTTTTTTGTCTTTCTTATCGACAATTGTTAAGTCTGGGGTGTTATGTTGCAGGTGCTTGTCTGTTTGAATTCTGAAGTCCCAGAGCAGTTTAATTTTATCATTTTCTATGACTTTCTCTATTTTATGATCCCACCAGTTTTTGCTTACAGGCAAATGATATTTTTTGCAGATCTTCCAATGCACCATTGTTGCTACTTTGTCATGCCGCTGCTTGTAATCAATCTGTGCAATCTTCTTGCAACAGCTTACCAAGTGGTCCACTGTTTCTTCAGCTTCTTTGCATAGGCGGCACTTACTGTCTTTTGCTGTCTTCTCAATTTTGACTTTGTATGCATTTGTCCTTAAGGCTTGGTCTTGTGCAGCCAGAATTAGTCCCTCGGTCTCTTTCTTCAATTTTCCTGCTCTTAGCCATTGCCAGGTTTTATTATTATCTGCTTTCCCAGCTATTTTTTTCATGTATTGGCCATGTAGTGCTTTGTCTTCCCATGCCTCTATTCTGTTCTTCATTTGGTCTTTCTTGTAGGCCAGTTTGGTCTCTCCAGTAGTTAGTAAGCCTTCCTGATATACTAATTTCAGTGCATCTTCATCATTGTTCTTCAGATATTCTTCCAAAGCCATTTTTTCTTCTTCAACCATCTGATGTACTTGTAGCATTCCACGCCCACTATTTGCCTTGGTAGATAAAGTCTATCAATGTTACTGCGTGGATGAAGGGCATGAGTCATTGTCATTATTTTTCTGGTCTGCCTATCCATTGCTTTTAGTTCTGCTTGAGTCCAGTCTACTATTCCAGCTGTGTACCTAATACTGGGATTGCCCAGGTGTTGATTGCCTTTATGGTATTTCCTCCATTGAGTTTGGACTTTAAGATCTTCTTCACTCTCTTGATGTATTCACCTCTAATCTTTTTCTTGACTTCAGTGTGCTTGATGTTGTCAGCTTGAAGGATACCCAAGTATTTGTAGTACTCTTCCTCATCCAGACTCTTAATGTTATTTTCGTGGGGCATCTTGATTCCTTCAGTTTTCACTATTTTTCCTTGTTTGATAGTAAGTGTGGCACATTTGTCCAAGCCAAACTCCATTACAATATCTTGGCTATATATACGGACAGTGTTGAGCAGTGATTCTGTTTCAGATGATGTTTTTCCATACAGCTTCAGATCATCCATGTAAAGGAGATGGGATAGTCTGGTAGATGTTTTTGATGTTTGATAGCCATGTCCTGAGTTATTCAGTATTGTTGACAGAGGAAACAGTGCAATAACGAATAGTAATGGTGACAATGAATCTCCTTGAAATATTCCTCTCTTGATATTAACCTCTCCCGGTCTCTCACCATTGATCTGCAACTGTGTCTTCCATTGTGCCATCGATCTTTGCACAAACTTTCTGCTGTTTCTACTGACTCCTGTTATTTCTAGGCACTTGATTATCCAGTCATGTGGCAGAGAGTCAAATGCCTTTTTGTAGTCAATCCATGCCACATTCAGGTTGGTCTTCCTTCTCTTGCAGTTTTCCAAGATCATTTTGTCTATTAGGAGTTGATCTTTTGTTCCTCTGCTATTGGGGCGGTTTCCTTTCTGCTCAGGTGGAAAGAGATTGTTTTCAACTAGATGCTGTTGCACTGCATCAGCTACTACACCAGTTAGTAATTTGAAAGTTGTTGGTAAGCAGGTAATTGGCCTGTAGTTACCTGGTGTTGCCCCTTTTGCTGGATTTTTCATTATTAGGTAGGTTTTCCCAGTTGTTAGCCACTTTTCAATTTCTCCTCCTTGTACTATATTGTTTTTTTTTATTATTAAAGAGTTTTATAAATTTTACAAAAAATAAGAAACAATACAAAAAAAAAAACAACATATACAAATAAAAAACAAACATTACCCAACAAACCCCCCCTTCCCCCACCCCTACCCAAACCCCCCCTTCCCCCCCCCAGGACCTCCCAGAGCAGAATATAGGCTTAATTAAAGAAAAAGTTAAAAAAAATTATAAAAAAAGAATATAAAATAGAAAATATATATATATATATATAAAGTTAAAAATTATGAAAAAACTATATAATATTTTTTATATCAAATTTAAATTGTATGAATTTTATCCATTTATCCCAAACAGCAAGAAATTTCTCTTGCGTTTGTCCCTTTAAGAAAGCCGAAATCTTTGCCATTTCCGCCAAATGAGACACTTTAAGAAACCATTCCTGCAATGTAGGCAAAGATTCCTTCTTCCAATATTGTCCTACTAACAGCCTCGCAGCTGTTATCAAGTTTAACATCAATATAACCTCCTTTGTGTCACAATCAGTAACTATACCTAACAAAAATAATTATGGAGTAAATTTTACCCTCCTTTTAAAAATTCTCTGGATATTCCACCATATCTTAATCCAGAATGCTTTTATCTCTCTGCACGACCACCAAATATGATAATAAGTAGCATCCATACAACCACATCTCCAACATTTAGGTTGTAAGTCAGGGTACATAAAAGACATTTTTTGTGGATCAAGGTGCCATCTATAAAACATTTTATAAAAATTCTCCCTTAAGTTCTGTGCTTGTGTAAATTTGACATTTCTCACCCAAATAATTTCCCAGGTGTCCAATGGAACTGGCTCACCAAAATTCTGCGCCCATCTAATCATACAATCTTTAATTAGTTCCGTTTCTGAATCCAATTCAACTAAAACCCCATAGATCCTCTTAATGTGGGTTTGTCTTTGATCCTTCACTTGCTTAATAAGATTTTCATCTTCTCTGTAAAAACCCACCTTACAGTCCATCTTCCATCTATCTAATAATTGCCTATATTGGAACCAAGAATAAATAATATTTTCTTGTGCTAACTCTTCCCGTAATTTTAACTGCCAGTTTTGTCCATCCCATTTAAGTAACTGTCTATAGGACACCATATCCATTTTAACCCCTCTTTTTATTCCTTCTATTGCATGCCAAGGTACGGCCCATAATGGTACTTTAAAATCACTTTTGTAATATTTTCTCCAAACCCTAAGTAAAGAAATTCTTAAGATATGAGATTTAAAAGCCCAATCCATTTTTTTATTAAATATTAAATAGGCATGCCACCCAAAAAGTAAATTCCATCCCTCTAAGTGAAGTATATCAGAATTTGTCAAATTTACCCAGTCACTAACTAATGTTAAAACCACCGCATCATAATATAATTTCAAATTCGGCACCTTGAGTCCTCCCCTCTCACGGAAATCTTGCATAATTTTAAATTTAACCCTTGGCTTTTTCCCTGCCCAAATAAATTTATTAAGGCCTTTCTGCCACTCAGTTAAATTGATCTCATTCTTCAAAATCGGTATCATTTGGAACAAAAAGAGAAACTTGGGTAGAATATTCATTTTTATCACTGCAATTCTTCCCATGAGGGATAATTGCAACTTTTCCCAATTCTTCAAGTCTCTCTGTACCCTAACCCACAACCTTTCATAATTATTTTTAAATAATTTTGCATTAGAAACAGATAGCATCACCCCCAAATATTTTACCTTATTAACAATTTCAAAACCCGTCAAGTTAACCAAAGTCTGCTTCTCCCGACTAGTCATATTTTTAGGTAAAATTTTTGTCTTATTAACATTAATCTTAAAACCCGAAACCAAACCATAATTATGAATCAGCTGTAATAATTTTACTACAGAATAAGTAGGTTGCGACAAAGTGATGACCAAGTCATCCGCAAAAGCTCTTAACTTATACTCTTTTTTATTAACTTCTATTCCTTTAATTTCCTGCGACTCTCGAATTTTGATCAACAGTATTTCCAGTGTTAAGGCAAACAGCAACGGTGATAATGGGCAGCCCTGTCTAGTACCTTTCTCTATTGTAAAAACCTCTGACAAACCTCCATTAACGATAAGTTGTGCCGTTTGTTTTTGATATATTACCATAAGAGCTTGCAATATCTTTTCACCAAAATTCATCTCTTCCATTACTCTTAACATAAAATGCCAATTCAATTGATCAAAAGCTTTTTCAGCATCTAAAAATATCAGCCCTGCAGGAACTTGGTTGTTTTTATCTAAATATTCTAATAAATTAATAATTTGTCTGACATTATTTTTCATGTACCTTCCAGTTATGAACCCAGATTGATCTTTATGCACAAGGTAGTGCACAACCCTCATAAGCCTATTTACTAAGATTTTTACAAATATCTTGTAATCCACATTTAAAAGAGATATAGGCCTATAATTCTTAGGTAAAGTAAGATCTTGATCTTCCTTTGGAATCAATGATATAAAAGCAGTACGCCATGAGGGAGGAATCTCTTGACCCTGTAAAATGCCATTAAAAAGATCACCTAATGGTTGAGTCATCTCCTCCAGTAAGGCTTTATAATAAACAGCTGTTAACCCATCCGTACCCGGTGCTTTCCCTGGTTTCAATTGTTGAATTGCTAGCGAAATTTCCTCCTTAGTAATTAAACCATTAACTTCATGTTTCTGATCCTCTGTCAATTTAGGGAAACTAACCTCACTTAAGTATTTATTTATCTCTAAAATTTGCACATTAGTAGATTTATATAATTTTTGATAATAATCCAAAAAAGATTTCTTAATCAATTCCTTCTGAGAAACTAATTTACCCTTGTAATTTATTTTATCTATTGTTCTCTGTCTCTGTTTCTTTCTCAACTGATAAGCCAACCATCTCCCTGGCTTGTTAGCATTACAAAATGTGTTTTGTTTCATAAACAATAAATTGGTTGCAGCTTGATCTGCTAACAACATATTAAATTGTGTTCTTAACAACTTTAAAGATTCTTTAATACTTTCATCAGAAGGATTTAAAATCAAAGACTTTTCTTTTAATTTAATTTCATCTTCCAATTCTTTACGTTTCTGAATCTGTTTTTGCTTATGACAGTTATTCATTTTTATCAAAATCCCACGCATAAATGCTTTCCCTGCATCCCATACCATTGACATTGAAGTCCCCTTATACATATTCAAAACAAAGTAATCCTTTAAACACTCCTTTAGTTTCTGAACATTTTTTTCTTGTCTAAATAAATTCTCATTCACCCTCCAGGATCTTCTCTCCTCTTTTTCTTGAGTCAACTCCATCCAAACTGGACTATGATCCGTCAAAGACCTAGGGAAAATCTTGACATTCTTTACTCTATTATATAAGTCCGTTGTAATCAAAAAGAAGTCAATTCTTGAGAAGGATTGGTGTCTATCTGAAAAGAAGGTAAAGTCTTTCTCCTCTTGATTACATTCCCGCCAATAGTCCCGTAATTCCCAGTCCTCTTTCATATCAAAAAAGGCTTTAGGTAATTTTGCCTGCTTAAAAAGAGGAGAAGAGCCTTTTTTGTCCCTTTGTACGTCTAAAACACCATTCCAATCCCCCATTAATACCACGGATCTGTAGTCCAGCAGATTTATTTTTTCATGTAAGAGTCTATAAAATTGTTCCTGTTGCTGATTTGGTGCATATAGTCCCACTATAAGTACTTTCTTACCATATAAGCCCAATTCAACCATCACATATCTCCCTTGGGGGTCAGACTCCACCAGACAAACTGGTAGATTTTGCTTGACATAAATAACAACTCCCCCCTTCTTCCCGGGAGCAGAAGATACGAAGTGAGATCCCAGACGGGCATTAACTAAATATTTCTGATCCTTAAGTAAAATATGAGTTTCCTGTAAGCAAATAACATCATTATTACGTTGCTTCAAATAATAAAAGATTTTTTTCCTTTTCTGAGGAGAATTCAATCCATTAACATTCCAGGTCAAAAACTTTGCCATCTCCCTTGGCCCGCAGCCTGGAGAAGACACCTTGGAGATCTGAAATTGCAACATGTGTTGCATGACTCTTGGGTCTTGCTCCTCCCACCGGCGGTGATACATTTCCAGGAGAAATCTCTTTGGCCTCTTTCTTACGTTGCTCCTTCTCTTTACGTTTATAAGCTGCACGAGTCATTCTCTGCTCTTTAACCTCCGTCTGGCGTTGCCATTCAGCTTGCAGCATCCCAGCAGAAACCGAACTTAATGCCTCAGACTGCTGCTCCGCCTCTTTGCCACTCAGGGATTTCTGAACAGGTAAAATTGAGCCTGCACCTAGGACTGAAGTATAGAATTCTCTAGCTTTATCAACCGTATTCAATCTATAACGTGTCCCCGCATGGCTCAGAACAATACCCATCGGGATTTCCCATCTAAATGGCATCGATCTAGCTTTAAGCTCATTAGCTAAGAAAGCAAAATCTTTCCTGCTTCTTAAAATTTTTGATGGGATTTCCTTTAGTATAATGACATCTTGGGCAGCTATCTGAAATCTTTTATTATAAAAGGCTTGTATGATCTCATTACGCAGAGACTTCTTCGTAAAATAAATCACCACATCTCTAGGCAAATTCTTCTGCTTAGCAATCCAAGAGTTAAGCCTGTACACTTTTTCAACTTCTCTGCGTAATTCTTCTTTGTCCATGTCCAAAACCACAGCCAAATCAGTAAGAACCACCTCCATCAGATCTTGATTCATATCTTCCTTGAGGCCTCTAATCCTCAAAGCATATTCCATCTGCCTGTACTGAAACATCAAAATATCTTCTTGTGAAGTCTCCACCTTCCTTTCCACATCTTGAATTTTATCATCAAAGGAATCAACTTTATCTTCAACTTCCTCGAGTCTTGCATTCAGCTTAACCACCACTGTAGCCAAACCTGAGACTGCTGCAAGTATATCTTGTCGCAAAATATTATTGTTCTTTTCCAATTGATCCTTCATCCCACTTATCTCTTCTTTGAAGTCAGATTTAATTTCTGATTTAAGCTGTGTAGAAAGTTGCTTCATTTCCTCTCTCATTTGAGCTACAGCCTCTCCCATTATACCTCTAGCCTCTTGTGCTGAAAGTCCAGGCAAAGGAGGGGAGGGTGGTGGCTGTGCCGGTGGTGCATGTTTAAGTTGTTGTTGTGGTTGTGCAGTAGAAGCTATAGGAGAGGAAATCACCTTGGATGTTGTAGAAGGCAGCTGTCTCTTTGAAGCCATTTTAAATAACACAGTTCTCACTTCCCTTTCCCCCCCCCAAAAAAATGAGGGGGAAAGAGAGAAAAATTTTACTTTTAAAAGAGGCAGCAAAAACACTATAATCCTTGAAAATCCAGAGAAAAAAAACCAAAAAGAAAAAGAAAATCAAAAAAGAGGATTCAATACCAAAAGCAAAAGTAAAGTCCAGTCCTTAACAGGAGAAAGTGAAACAGGAGAAAGTGAAACAAAAGACAAGGAAAAAAAACTCCGTCACTTTCAAAACGCCATCTTAATTCCTTCTCCACAATAATAAAAAAAAAAGGAGAAATAGTCAGAACTAAATAAAAAAAAATAAACACCTAAATTATATAAGAAAAAATCCTTTAAACTGCTCTGTCCGTTTTTTAGGAATTACTCACCAACTCTCTATAAGCACGGAGATAGAAGCGGCAGTTTCTTTTGCTTCCTAGGAAGCAAAAACAGCTGGGAGGCGGAGACAGCAAGAGCTCCGAGGGAACACTCCTTTCACCCCCTCTAGGATTAAATCCAGAGAGGGTTCAGGGGTTCTACCTCTACTCTTGCACTCTCTGTCCCTTCCCTTTGCCCGGGAAGGGAGTTCCGAGCCGCGGACCAGCTGATGCACGCTGTGCTCCGCGGCTCTGACACTTTCCCAGCTGGACGGCTAAAAGATAGCCGCCATCGCTGTCG
Organism: Crotalus tigris; assembly: GCF_016545835.1. Taxonomy (NCBI): domain Eukaryota; kingdom Metazoa; phylum Chordata; class Lepidosauria; order Squamata; family Viperidae; genus Crotalus; species Crotalus tigris. Next base: position 156,845 of record NW_024100230.1, read on the forward strand.
CTCCGTACCGGAAGTCCCCCTCCTTGTAGTATATTGTTGAACTGCTTGGCAATGAGTGGGTGTATAACAGTTAAATGTTTCAACCAAAACCCATGCATGCATATTATTATTATTATTATCGATCATCGCACAGTCAGCCAGATGTTCAGACTGGATTTGGCATTTTGTCTACCTATCGAGTCCTTACCCAGGACCTGGGATAGGCAGATGTGGATGTTTGATGGTATTACAGATATCGTCGCAGGATGGAAGCAGTTCCTAATAAGGCCGCCTTTTGCAATTGACTAATAGCGAATTTGTCAATGCCAATTGTGTTCAAGTGGTGCTCCAGTTGTTTTGGGATTGCACCCAAGGAGCCTATGACTATTGGTACTACCCTTGCTTGCTTTTGCCACAGTCTTTCTATTTCTATTTGTAGGTCTTTGTATTTTGTTATCTTCTCCAGTTCTTTCTCTCTATTCTGCTGTCTCCAGGCACTGCCACGTCCACTATCCAGACTTTTTTGTCTTTCTTATCGACAGTTGTTAAGTCTGGGGTGTTATGTTGCAGGTGCTTGTCTGTTTGAATTCTGAAGTCCCAGAGCAGTTTTAATTTTCTCATTTTCTATACTTCCTCTATTTATTGATCCCCCATTTTTTGCTTACGGCAAATGAATTTTTGCGATCTTCCAATGCACATTGTTGCTACTTTGTCATGCCACTGCTTGTATCAATCTGGCCATCTTCTTGCAACAGCTTACCAATGGTCCACTGTTTCTTCGCTTCTTTGCATAGGTGGCACTTACTGTCTTTTGCTGTCTTCTCAATTTTGACTTTGTATGCATTTGTCCTTAAGGCTTGATCTTGTGCAGCCAGAATTAGTCCCTCGGTCTCTTTCTTCAATTTTCCTGCTCTTAGCCATTGCCAGGTTTTATTATTATCTGCTTTCCCATCTATTTTTTTCATGTATTGGCCATGTAGTGCTTTGTCTTCCCATGCCTCTATTCTGTTCTTCATTTGGTCTTTCCTGTAGGCCAGTTTGGTCTCTCCAGTAGTTAGTAAGCCTTCCTGATATACTAATTTCAGTGCATCTTCATCATTGTTCTTCAGATATTCTTCCAAAGCCATTTTTTCTCCTTCAACCATCTGATGTACTTGTAGCATTCCACGCCCACCTATTTGCCTTGGTAGATAAAGTCTATCAATGTCACTGCGTGGATGAAGGGCGTGATTCATTGTCATTATTTTTCTGGTCTGCCTATCCATTGCGTTTAGTTCTGCTTGAGTCCAGTCCATCATTCACTGTGTACCTATGATGGATTGCCCAGGTGTTGATGCCTTTATAGTTATTTGCCTCCTTGATTTGGATTGTTTAAATCTTCTTCACTCTCTTGATGTTATCACCTCTAATCTTTTCCCTGATTCAGTGGTGCTTGATGTTGTCGCTTGAAGGATACCCAAGTATTTGTAGTACTCTTCCTCATCCAGACTCTAATTATTTTCGTAGGCATCTTGATTCCTTTCATTTTTCATTATTTTTCCTTGTTGATAGTAAGTGTGGCGACATTTGTCAAGCCAACTCCATTACAATATCTTGGCTATATATACGGACTGTTGACAGCGATTCTATTTCAGATGATGTTTTTTTCCAAAAGAAAGCTTCAGATCATCCATATAAAGGAGGTGGGATAGTCTGGTAGATGTTTTTGATGTTTGATAGCCATGTCCTGAGTTATTCAGTATGGTTGACAGAGGAAACAGTGCAATAACAAATAGTAATGGTGATAATGAATCTCCTTGAAATATTCCTCTCTTGATATTAACCTCTCCCAGTCTCTCACCCTTGATCTGCAACTGTGTCTTCCATTGTGCCATCGATCTTTGCACAAATTTTCTGATGTTTCTACTGACTCCTGTTATTTCTAGGCACTTTATTATCCAATCATGTGGCAGAGAGTCAAATGCCTTTTTGTAGTCAATCCATCCCACATTCAGGTTGGTCTTCCTTCTCTTGCAGTTTTCCAAGATCATTTTGTCTATTAGGAGTTGATCTTTTGTTCCTCTGCTATTGGGGCGGTTTCCTTTCTGCTCAGGTGGAAAGAGATTGTTTTTAACTAGATGCTGTTGTACTGCATCAGCTACCACACCAGTTAGTAATTTGAAAGTTTTTGGTAAGCAGGTAATTGGCCTGTAGTTACCTGGTGTTGCCCCTTTTGCTGGATTTTTCATTATTAGGTAGGTTTCCCAGTTGTTAGCCACTTTTCAATTTCTCCTCCTTGTAGTATATTGTTGAACTGTTTGGCAATGAGTGGGTGTATAACAGTTAGATGTTTCAACCAAAACCCATGCAGTTCATCTTCACCTGGTGCTGACCAATTTTTGATTTTCCTTGCTCTTTTTTTCTACCATTTTTGTTGTTATTACTAGTTCTTTCATTTCAACTTCTGTTTTATTTGCATCCACCTCTTTTAACCAAGCTGCATCCTTGTTGTATTTCTTGGGGTTATCCCATATCTGCTTCCAGAACTGCACTGTTTCTTCCTTGTCAGGTACTGACTGATTCCTTGCAATTTCTCCATTGATGGATTGGTAGAAACGTTTCTGATTGGATTGAAATTGGAGGGTCTGCCTATAGTTTGCAATTCGAGCTTCATATCTACTGATTTTCCTGGCTATAGCTGTTATTTGTTGCTTTATTATTTCCAGTGCTTCCTTGATCTTCCTTGTTTCTAAGTGGTATTTCTTGATTAGTATTCTTTGGTCTTCTTGTTCTTCAGCTTCTTTTCTTTCATCTGTTCTAGCTTGCTTGCATGTGATCTTAACTTGCTGATCTTATTTTCTAGTCTAACCTTCCATTTTTCTGGTGCACTGTTTGTTTGTTTTTCTTCTTTGTTGATTTTGCATCCAGGTATTCTGTTATAACTGCAGCTGTGCTGTACATTAGTTGGTTTGTTTCTTGCAGTGAATTGGTGCTTATACTTGATATTGCAATATTTGCATCTTTTAATGCTTGTGCTAGCTGTTTCTTTGGAACAAGCTTCAATGCAGGTAGCCTTATTCGGTTGTTTTTGTGCTGTTCTAGATGCTCAGTTATTCTTTGTTTCAATTCTTTTATTTCTTTAGTTAGAGGGTTTTGTTCTTCCTGAGTAAGAGGTGCCTGGTTTCCCATGAGGACAGTTGTATATCTCTGCTAGATCCTTCACGCCTAACTCCCCCTGGTGTGGAGGACCACCCCACGTTGGCATCTAAAGACAGAACTCTTGGAATATTATCCAACAGGATCCTTTATTAGAGAAATGGTTGCAGGCATGCTAGTACAGGACTTGGGTTCAAGCGCTCCCATTCAGGTTTTAAGGGGTTCCCCAGTAGTCCCACCCAATCAACCCCCCTTCCAGTGATAGTTTCAAGTATCACAATTCCATCCCCGTTCTTCTTCCGTCTGGATGGAGACTTCAGATAACTACATGAAAGGCAATTACTCTTCTTTGATATGTTAACGCTTAGAGGCCACAATAAACCCACATTCAGTCCTTTGAAGTGTGCTGAAGGAAGTGAGGGCCATAAAGCCCCTTTGCTCTCCCCCTTTTCTCCCTCTTATGGCAGAATCCAGAGAAGGCAGAATTGGGAGTTTCTATGTTTGATAATTAAAGATGAAATATAATTGGATTCTGACATCCGGCCCCTCTTAACAATAAGAGAGATCCACCTGAAAGAAAACACAATTAAAAAATTTAGTTAGGCTTGTTAGGATACTCTGTGTGAAACTTCTTCAATAGCTTCGGGGCTCTGACGTGACGTTTATGGACCCACTCATGTTGTGAGGCAGGGAGGTGTTTCCAGGCAACTAGGTACTGAGTTGTTCCACGATATCTCCTAGAGTCAAGGATCTCTTTTATTTCGAAGTGGTGTTCCCCCTCCACCATGATTGGAGGTGGTGGGGGGGGGATTTTTGGCCGTAGAGGTGACTGATGCTCTCTTTTCAGCAAGCTGCAATGAAAAATTGGGTGTATTTGCCTGAGGTTTTTGGGTAATTCTAATTCTACTGTTACTGCTGGATTATGATCCTTTTTAATTGTAAAAGGTCGCTATATATTTTGGTCCAATTTTTTACAGGGCTGTAGGGACTTTAGGTATTTTGTAGATAAGTACACCATTTCTCCTATAATGAATGGTGTAGGCTCAACCCTTTTTTTATCGGCTTGTGCTTTGTATGCCCGCCTAGCTTCATCTAGTGATTTTCTGACTATTGGCGAGGTGTTTTGTAGGCTTTCCATCCATTCTTTCAGTGAAGGGATCGTTGGTTCTTTTGGGGTTAACTCTGGCATAGGGTTGAAACTTTGGCCGTTGGCTATTTGAAAAGGAGTGTAGCCTGTGCTGGAGTGGACTGCATTATTGTAGGCAACGTCTGCAAAAGGAAGTAAGTCCGTCCAATCACTCTGTTGGAAATTTAAAAAACATCTCAAATATTGCTCAAGTACCGACTGGCAGCGTTCCGCTTGTCCATCTGTCTGAGGGTGATGGCTAGATGTCAGTCCCCGAGTGGTCCCTAAGAGGGATAAAAATTCCTTCCAAAATGTAGACGTAAATTGCACTCCCCTATCAGAGATGATGCGTTGGGGTGCCCCGTGCAATCTGTAAATGTGCTGGATAAAAAGTTTTGCTAAGGCCTTTGCAGTGTGAATTTTTTGGCAAGGGATAAAGTGCACCTGTTTGGAAAATAGGTCCGTGACTGTCCAGATCACAGTATTCCCATTGCTTTCAGGCAATTCCACTATAAAATCCATGGCTATTTCCCTCCAGGGGGCTGAGGGACTTGCCACTGGTTGTAACAGCCCTGGCGATTTCCCTTGCAACCTCTTTGCTGATGCACAGGTTGGGCATCTGGCAACATAACTTTCTATGTCCTTTTTTATTGATGGCCACCAAAATTGCCGTTTAATTAAGTGTAAAGTTTTTACAAATCCAAAATGCCCTGCTGATTTTGTGTCATGGCAAAGTTGCATGAAAGTTAGTCTTTGAGTTTTTGGTATATATAACTTTTCCCCTACCCAAGGCAATCCGTCTCTCATTGTGCACACATGTTTGTTTTTCTGGAACCAATCATCTGTTTCCAAACTTTTTCTGAATTCAATCCCAGTTTGCTGTCCAGTTTGTTGGTTTTATTTTTGGCTTGGTTCTTGTGGTTTAGCTATGCGTTGTGCTGCCAGTTGTGCCTCTGGCATTATTGTCTAGAGTTCTGTGGTTCGTGCGCTGTTATATGGGGCAATGCGAGATAGTGCATCTGCCAGGAAGTTCTTTCTTCCTGGTACATGTTTGAGCTTAAATTGGAAGTGGTGAAAATGCTGGGACCAGCGGGCTTGTTTGGGATTGAGTTTCCTGGGAGTTTTCAGGGCTTCTAAATTTTTGTGATCAGTCCATACCTGGAAGGGGATTTTGTTGCCTTCCAGGAACTGTCGCCACGTGAGTAATGCCCAACGTATCCCCTAAGCCTCCTTCTCCCATCCGGGCCAGCGCTGTTCTGTTTCCGTGAGTTTCTTAGATGTATATGCACAGGGTTGCAATACTGCATCATCATTTTCTTGTAATAGCACAGCCCCCACTTCCACATCACTTGCATCTGCCTGTATTATGAAGGGTTTGTCCATGTCTGGGTGCCTTAGTACTGGTTCGGCAGAAAAAAGTCTCTTTAGTCTCTCAAACGCTGCTTGGCAATCCATTGTCCATGTTAGTGGCTGGCTAGGTTTTACTGAGGATGTTCCCTTCGTTTTTAGTAAGTTGGTGAGGGGCAAGGCTATCTGTGCAAATGAGGGGATGAATTGGCGGTAAAAATTTGCAAAGCCCAGGAAACTTTGTAGTTGCTTTCTTGTGCGTGGTGGTGCCCATTCTAATACTGCTCTGACCTTCTCTGGGTCCATTTCAATGCCCTGTGGGGATATGCGATAGCCTAGGTAGTCTATCCTTTCCTGGTGGAATTCGCATTTTGAGAGTTTGGCATATAGGTGAGCGGCTCGCAGCTTCTTTAAAACCGCTCTGACAAGTTTGACGTGTTCTTCTTTTGTTTCGGTAAAGATAAGAATGTCGTCCAAGTAAACAAGGACCCCCTTAAACAGTTGCTCCCTTAGAACGTCATTGATTAGTTGCATAAAGACTGCAGGGCCCCCTTGTAATCCAAATGGCAAGACTTTGAATTGATAGCACCCCATGGGGCAGTTAAATGCAGTCTTCCATTCTTCCCCTTCCTTGATTCTCACGCGATAGTAAGCTTCCCTTAAGTCTAGTTTAGAAAAAAATTTCCCTTTCGATAGGTGTGACAGCATGTCTTTCATGAGGGGCAGCGGGTATAGGTTGCTTTCACTGATTGTATTCAGGGCCCTATAATCCACGCATAAACGTAAGGAGCCATCCTTCTTCTCTCTAAAAAGGACCGGGGCAGCCACTTTCGGCTTGGCTGGCTCAATGAAACCTCTCTCCAGGTTTTTTTTTATAAATCTTTCCATTTCCTCCTTCTCCTTTGGGCTCATGGAGTATAATCTGGGCTTCGGGAGTTTTGCCCAGGCTTGAATTCAATGGTACAGTCTGTGGGTCGGTGGGGGGGAAGCTCATTCGCCCTCTCCTCACTGAAGACTTCAGCAAGGTCCCTATATTCCTCTGGTATTTCTGTTAATCTTTTTTCCTCTCCTATGGATGCTTTTTCTATTCTTGATTCTGGTAGCCTCCCTTGGGGTTTTAAGTCCATAGGGTCCCCCTTCTGGAATTTGATTTCTGTCATCCTCCAATTTACCCAGGGGTTCCATTTTTTCAACCATTCCATCCCTAGAATCATTGGGCATTCCATACCTGGGGTCACCACAACGTTACGTCCTCTTCGTGGGTTGCCCAGGAGAGAATGGATTGGCAAGTGGCTAGGTAGCTGGCACCTCCCCCTGCTATGGATCCATCTAGCTGGCCAAATGAATTGGTTTGTTCCATCTCCTGATGGGATGCCCAGATTCCCCACTATGTTGGTCTAATGAGGCAAGCGGGTACAGCAAGAGTCCTATTAAGGCTTCACCTTCACAGCTTCGGGCATGGGGGGGATTAATATAGTCATTTTTTGAGATGGGTTGTGATGCACCAACTTACCAGGGGTTCGCCCTCCGAGCTGTCATCTGAGGCATCCACCGGCCCTGTGGTGGAGGCTGGAGTCCTTTCCCTTTGGTGAGCAGAGGTGGGGGTTTCTGCAATTTCCATCATTCTCATGGCCGTTTCTTTTGGCTTAGCTGAATACTTTCCGGGTTTGTTGATTTGGGATCTGTCTTGGTTGTGCTGGGGGGCCTTTGAGCGGCATTCTACAGCTCGATGCCCTTCTCTTCCGCACTTGAAACATCTCATTTGCTTCTTGGCTGTATCTGATGATTTCACCGGTTGGTGTGTCAGCTCAGGCGGGGGGCGGCTCCATTGTTTTCCTCGGCGGTGCCTCTTCAATATGTCGATCTCTGCTTCCTCTGCCAAGACGTACCATTCCTCAAGTCGATGTGGGTCCCCTCGGGGCAGGCAAGCATCATATAGATCATAGTGTAGTCCGTCTTTGAAATGGCCAAGGAGGATGTCTTCTGGCCAATTCAGTTTGCTGGCAATGGCCCGGAATTCTTGTGTATACTCAGCCACTGGGCGTTTGCCTGCCTCATCGTATTGTATTTTTTTCACGGGGCTTTGCGATCAGCCAGGGGGTCTTCAATCGTCTTCTCAAAGAGGACATGAAACGGTTGAAGTTACTGATTTCTGTGCAATTGGTAGTCATCGCAAGTTCACTACCCAATCCGCACTGGTCATCCAGGGCAGATTCACGATCCGTATGCAAGGCTTTGTCGCTGAATGTCCTTCCCCTATTTCCTCCTGTAGCTGAGGATTGGGTTTAGGAAAAATCCAAGCTGTTGGCATCCCCTTGAATTTCACTTCAACGTGGAACCGTCTTGGATGGATCGTGTGCCTCTGTTGTGGGGGGTCGTGCTTCCGTCAGATTGCCCTCCTGTGTTCCGGTAAGGGGGTGTGAGTCTCCTGGATCGTAGATGTCCCTGGGGGTTGCAGGTTCCACGTCCCCCTCGGTGTCTCTCCTTTGCGGCTCCAGGAGCTGGGGCGGCCGTAGGGCTCAGGATTCTCCTCTCCTAGGGAGCTGAGAGTTCTCTTCATCAGGTCAATAGCTTTCTCTAGGATCCAGTCTGAGTACGGTGCCCAGCTTCCTCCCTCTTCACTTGCGTGCAGGGATTTCTCCATCTCCTGCTTCCATTCTGGTTGCTTGGTCCCCCCGTCTCAGGGTCACCTTTCTTGATTCCTTTCTCCACTCACTTTTCTTTCCAACACCCATTGACCAGCGAGGCTTGTGGTCCCATGTCTCCACCACTTCTTCTCCTGAGGAATCTGGCCTCATCGGATCCCAACATCTGGCAAGGTTCCAACTGGGTCAGCGGCTCTCTTCCAGGGAGTTTTCCCCCACTTTTGCTCCATTGTCCTGACATAGGTAAATTTTTGCAAAATCCCCCTGCCAGGTCTCCGTTCCAGGTGGAATTATTTTGCAGTCTGTCTTGTAAGGACCCACCCCACTTTGCATCTTAAGAAGACAGAACTCTTGGAATAATTCTTCCAACAGGAATCCTTTATTAAGAGAAAATGTTTGCAGGCATGCTAGACAGGACTTGGGGTTCAAGCTCTCCCATTCAAGGTTTTAAGGGGTTCCCCAGTAGTCCCACCCAATCAACCCCCTTCCAGTGATAGTTTCAAGTATCACAATTCCACCCCCTTTCTTCTTTCTTCCGTCTGGATGGAGACTTCAGATAACTACCTGAAAGGCAAATACCCTTCTTTGATATGTGTTAAAGCTAGAAGGCCACAATAAACCACATTCAGTCCTTTGAAGTGTGCTGGAAGAAGTGAGGGCCATAAAGCCCTTTTGCCTCTCTCCCCTTTTCTCCTCTGATGGCAGAATCCAGAGAAGGCAGAATTGGGAGTTTCTATGTTTGATAATTACAGATGAAATATAAATTGATTCTGACATCTGGTTTTGCCGCTACATTCTGATTACGTCTGGTAATGCTTGATTTCTTTGCCCTGGTTAAACCTTTGCAAGTTCGTCCAATCTGTTTCCTGTGAATATTTTGATTTCGTGTTATTAATCTGGCTTGATCTGCTGGTCTCGGTTCTGATATTATTATTATTATTATTATATTATATTATTATTATTCTTATTATATTATTATTATTATTATCGATCATCGCACAGTCAGCCAGATGTTCAGACTGGATTTGGCATTTTGTCTACCTATTGAGTCCTTACCCAGGACCTGGGATAGGCAGATGTGGATGTTTGATGGTATTACAGATATCGTCGCAGGATGGAAGCATTCCCTAATAAGGCCACCTTTTGCAATTGACTAAAAGCGAATTTGTCAATGCCAATTGTGTTCAAGTGGTGCTGCAGTTATTATTATTATTATTATTATTTAAAAGCATTGCAAGATCTAATTGTCACTGTTGTTCCAAAACAGAAGAATGTAGGAAAAATATTGATGTTCATCAGCTACCCTCAAAAAATCCAAGTGACTTCCTAGAGCGCCTTTATCAGGCTTTTCGAAAGTACAGTTATTGAATCCGGAAGCCCCCAAGAATCACTGTTTGGTGAATATGCTTTTTATTGGCCAAAGTGCCCCAGATATCAGGTGCAAATTGCAAAAATTGGCTTCCTCGGACACTATAGAGAAGCTTCTGGAAGTAGCCTACAGAGTATATGTGGCTCGGCCCGAGACTACAGTGAGAGGGGCCAAGAGAGAAGAAAAATGCAGTGTTGTCCTTCTGGCTCAAGCTCCTCAGAGGACACCCCTAATGGGAAAGGGAGGCAGTGGTCTTTGCAGAAGAGGCAATGAGGTGGAGGGCTCCCTAGAGATAGGGATGCCCCACCCCTGTTCCAGGTGCCCTTATTGTAGTGGAAACTCCTCACTCAATCACAGAATTACTTGCATCACAGAATTACTAGCCAGTCACTTCGAGAGGTATCAGATTGCTCTCCTTGACAACCCCCATGTTCATTTAAAATGAAGTGGCAGGTCCACTCTGGCTATCTTCCTTCCCTAACTGGAACAGGACATTGAGCATGATTGTGTCCAAACCATTGCAGAAGTGTTTTCTGGCCGTCAATACTTGGTTTACTGGCCACTCGAGGATGCAGTTAGGGACTGATATACAGATGGCAGCAGCTTTATTTATCAGGGAGAAAGGCTGGCTGGGAACGCTGTGGTCACCTTAGATCACATATTGGAAGCAGCGGCTCTTCCTGAAGGAACTTCAGCCCAAAAGATTGAGCTCATTGCTTTGATGAGAGCCTTACAGTTGTCAGAAGGTATGGTTGTTAATATTTTCACAGATAGTAAGTTTGCCTTTGGTGTTGTGCATGTACACGGTGCCTTGTGGAAGGAGCGAGGGCTGCTGACCACCAAGGCACTCCTATTAAATATGGACACGAAATACTGAGATTGTTAGATTGCTAGTAAGGTAGCCATTATGCATGCAAGGGCCCATGGAAAGAATGATAGTAAGCACAGCAAGGGAAATGCCGTGGCTGACCATGCAAAGTCTGCTGCCTCAGGTCCCTTATCCCCTTGGTATGTTTGTGCACTCATATCTTCGTACTTGCCTGTGCCAGCTCCTACGTATATCTCTCAGAATAGGCACAGAGCTTAAAAGATGGATGCTGTTTATCAAGGAAATTGGCTGGAGAAGGATAGGACATGCCTTCTCCCTGTGCATGAACTATTGGCCCCTTAAGAGAATTACATGCAAGTAATTGGGATTCCAAGGCAATGTCTGAGTTTTTTTTATAAAGAACTATATTTGTCCAGGCATTTTTGATAAGGCTCACAGTTGTCAAGCAATGTGTCATTTGTCAAAATAACAATCCAGCAAGACCTCAAAGGCTTGGACAAACTCAGGTATGGCCATACACCTGCCAGTTTTTGGGAAGTTGATTTTACTGAGTTGCCAAGGAAGCAAGGCTTTCGATACTTGCTTGTTTCTGTTGATAAATATACATCAATATGATAAATCTTCAGAGACAATGGAAACTAATAGAAAGAAAAATACAGATGGTGAGAGTCAGGAAGGGATTAAGGAAGTAAGATAAGGCAAAAATAGCTGGGTCTGAGAAAGGAAGAGGAAAGTCATAAAATGGATAAATAGTTGTTTTTAAGGAAATGGCTAGCCAGGAATTGAAATGATGAATTGAATAGAAAAGCAGGAAAAGAGCTTATTGTGGAGACAGAAATAAATATATTGAGTTTAAAAATAACCATAAGAAAATAATTTTTCTTATTCTTATTGTATATGTGAATATGATTTAGTATGTTATCAGGAAATGTGTATAGGCGGACGGAAAGAGTGTAACCTCATACTACCTCAGCCAATGGGGAAAGAGGAGGGCTGTAGCGGCCGGTGATAGGGATGAATAAAAGAAGGAGATCTTTTGGGTTAAAACTTTGGAGAGAACTAAGCTTTGAAAGCTTCTCTCCCCGCTTATTGCAATAAACGAAACAAAAGACCTTCACTGTGTCTTGGCTGGTTATTGGTCAGGCGAGCTTGCCTCTGGTCACGAAGGAAAGTAGCCAGGAGCACATAACAGCCTTGGGGGCTCCTCCGGGATTTGCATCCGTTCCATCTTTGGCAGCCGGGGATATTCGAAAGGGGAGTGCGCACCTGGGTAAGTTTTTCCCAGCCCTAAAGTTCGGATTGCCCCTGCTCAAACAAGGAGGAATTGGAGATCCCGAGATGAAAGCCAGGACCCAGTGAAAACCTAAGGGAAAGTCGGCCGACCTAAGGAAGGACTTCAACTCAGCCGGACAGGTAAGATACCAGAGGGGTATCTGTATATCAGAGAGGTGTTAATGGGCAATAAGAGTTTGAAGAGGAGGGACGCCTCCCCGGCCAGTGTGCCGGCCAATAAGGAAAAAGAGGAAAGGTATTTACATTCTGGAATGAACCCCCTTAGGGAGATGGGAATCCCTTAGGGAGAATGTTGAAGTGTTTTAAGTCAATGCTTTAAACAAGGCATTTGAACAAAGGAAGGATGATACATTACAGTATATATTTGGCCTAAGTACATGTTTGGCCAGCCAATAAATTAAATTGGGCTTCTCAGCTTAGCTTAGAGCGATGGGGAATGGATAGGCAGTGGTTAAAGTCTATCAGAAACGCTCCTTGCATTTCCCCATTGCCTAGAGAACAAGCTACAAGTGCCCTAAAAGAGTAAAAGTAGAAAGGTCTGGAAATTATGTTTAATGGTCTGTGTGTTTGGGGATTGTATTGACTCATTTCTAAAGACCTGGGGGAGGGGAGGGAGAGACCCTCTAACAGTAATATACAAAACAACAAGGTCTTATTCCAAAAGGAAAATTTGGGAGATGGAGCTCATTGGCTTTGAAAAAGTTCCTTGAAAATAAGAATGATTGTTTTGCCTGGGGTGAAGCATTTGGAATTTTTTGTGTCTGGTGTAAAAGCAAGAAAGGGTGAAGAAGGGTAGTTTCTTAGTAATTAGAAGGACAATGGAAGGTGTTAAAAGAATGGAAATAATCAAATGGAAGAGAGGGAAAGAGAGGGAGAGTGTCAGAATCCAATTATATTTCATCTTTAAATTATCAAATATAGAAACTCCCAATTCTGCCTTCTCTGGATTCTGCCATAAGAGGGAGAGAAGGGGAAGAACAAAGGGGCTTTATGGCCCTCACTTCCTTCTTTACACTTCAAAGAGCTGAATGCTGAATGTGTGTTTATTGTAACCTCGAAGCGTTAACATACCAAAGGAGGGACGTTGCCTTTCATGTAGTTATCTGAAGTCTCCATCCAGACGGAAGAAAGAAGAAAGGGAGTGGAATTGTGATACTTGAAACTATCACTGGAAGGGGGGTTGATTGGGTGGAACTACTGGGGAACCCCTTAAAACCTTGAATGGGAGAGCTTGGACCCCAAGTCCTGTCTAGCATGCCTGCAACCATTTTCTCTTAATAAAGGATTCCTGTTGGAAGAATTATTCCAAGAGTTCTGTCTTCTTAAGATGCAAAGTGGGGTGGGTCCTTACAGAGAGAGAGAGAAAGGAGCTGGGGGTAAGTTTTATGCCTGGCCAGGATGAAAAGCGAGATCTCTGATCTGCTATTTTGTGTGAAAGAGTTAAGTAGAAAGGTATGTATTTCTTGAGGTTCCTATAGTTTGGAAGGTGACAAGAGAGGAGAAAACCTCTCTCCAAAGGGGGGGGGGAATTGTCCCCCCTAACAGCTTTTGAAATCCGGCAATCTAGGAAAGAATTGCTCAAACTAATAGAAGATCCTATTGAAGTAGGAAAACAGGTTAGAAATGTTTTTAGGACCAATGGAAAGCATGGGAAGGTATTAGGGTACAAATGCAGAAATTAGACAGATGGAAAACTAAAACAGTAGAAGATTTATTAGCGGTAAAAGAGGCTCAGAAAGTATATGCGAAGTGAGAAGAGGAGAGAGATAAACATAAGATAAGATAAAAATCATGGCTCAATTATTGCAAACAGGCCAGTAAAGAGGATGGGGAAGAGTAATTAGGAAAGGCAGGCTGGGGGTGAGGACAGCCAGTTGGCAACAGGGGATATAAATCTCTAGGAGAAAAATTTTCCCCAGTCTTTAAATAAATAAATAAATGTGCCTTTTGTAAGGAGGAAGGACACTGGGAAAATGAGTACGGTACCTTAAGAGGAAGGAGGGGGAAGAATTAGCACATTTGGTGAATTTTGAGGATTAGGGGTTCAGGGGACTAATCTGTTTTCTGGTTCAGCTTTTTAGGAACCCCTGATAAACCTTAAAAGTTGGATCCCTGGAGGAGGAAAGGGTGTACTTGGTGGATTCTGGACCACCAGATTTACCCTGAACTTTTACCTCCAGGAATGCAAATTGGGAAAGGGAAGATTAAGGATCAGGGAATTATGGACATGTAGTAGAAGCAACAATATTTAATCTGCTATGGTCCAGACAGTAGTAAAAGGACCTGAACTTTGTATTGGTTGAAGGGAGCTGTAATTTGGTTGGAAGGGATTTAATTGGTAAATTGGGGGTTGTTATTATGGGAAATGAAAGGGAAATAATGGTAAACATTATGGCCTTAAGTGAGGAGGCTCAAAGAAAAGTGAACCCCTCAGTTTGGGCCATGGAGGGGAATAGGGGAAGGGTTCAAATTAAACCCTTAAAAGTAACTCTTAAACAACCAGGAGAAGCTGTACATCGGAAACAGTATAACATTACATTGGAAGGAAGAATGGATTTAAAACCTATGGTGGAAGGGCTATTGAAGGGGGGTGAATTTTTGAGCAATCCTTTTAAAAATGTTTAGTTTGTTACTTTTTTTAACCCAAGAATTTCTGCCTTGGAAAAGTAAGAGATGCAGAAAGAAAAAGAAGAAAGAAGAAGAAAAAAAAAGGGGGGGGAGGCAGTTTCTGTCTGCATGTTTGTTTGTGTGTATGTGTGTGTTTTTTTTAAAGAACAGAAATTGGGTAAAATTTCCTGACTGTAAGGATAATTAATCAGTGGGATAATTGTCTCCAGAAATTGTGGATGCTTAATTATTGGAGGTTTTTGGGAGGAGGTTAGAAATTGATAGGGTCTGAAATGGATAGAGTTTCCTGTTTCAGTAAGGGGTTGGGCTAGAGGACCTCTAATGTCCCATCCAACTCTGATATTCTGTTTTTGTATGTGTGGCATGCTTCAGTGATTTTCCTTTGCATTTTAGTTTGGATTTATCCTTAATAATGCATTTGAGGGTATTCTTGTCAAAGGAACAATCTTATGATGTTTTATATAACATTTGATAAATATGTGTCTTTGGGACTCCTTGCTACTGAAGAAAAGATGATTAATTGCTGCATACTGTGTATGTCCAATTTGTTTTTCTTTTCCCTGGAGCCAAGGAGGGGGAGGGAAATCTTTATAGAAAACCAATTTGGTTTCAGGGTTATAGCCACAGGCTGCAAGGCTGGATTTGAGTTCAAATCCTGCTTTAGCCATGAGGGTTGGCTGAGTGTTTTGGGGCTGGTTTATTTTTGTTCAGCCATAGGAAGGAGGTATTGGCAAGCCACTTTTGTAAATGTTATGGCAATTTTCCTCCTGAATTAGGGCTGTTTCAAGCAAAAGTTTTATATAAATTTTTACTGTCTGGTTTGGTGAGTGGGGGAAGGGGGAGACAATCTTTTGTCTTCTTAGCTATCCTGGCGTTCTTTGATGTGCTTCCACAAGAGTGATTTGAATGTTATTTGCCTGAGACAAAAGGCATTCCAGAAATGTTGGCCCAATGCTAATTGGTGAGCCTATATGCTTTACCTTTTAAAATCCTGAATGTGTTATTTACAATAAGTTTATTGAGTTATATTTTTGTAACATGGTATCTAATCAGGGTGAAAGGGGGAGAAGAAAGAAAAATGTGACAATTTTTGATAGAGCTTCCATGGACAAGTGTAGTCTATCTGATACAGGACAAATGATTTTTTTCTTTCTTTTCTTTCCTCCATTTTTAAGCTGTGGAAGCAAATACATTTTTATGTAGCTTCCCAGTTTTCTAAGATCTTATTCTGGGAATTATAAAGAAATGGGAAAGCAACTTTTTGGCAGAAGAAAGGATTGAGGGTGTTTAGCAAATAAAGCCCAATTGGTATGAAAGGAAATAGAATAGAATATATATTATAGTTGGGGAAAGGAAAATAGATAGTAAAAGGATTAAGGATATAGATTTATAATTACCAAACAACAAAAATGGTCTTAAGGGGATTCTGTGGTTATCACAAGGTACTGCAAGAATGGTGATCCAAAAACTATATGAGGGGAAATATTGGGGAATTGAAGTATAGGTAGAAATGTATTTGAAATTCTATGCTACCCTTGGAATTTATGGGATAGCCCAAAGGGCTACAGAGGGATGATTGATATGTAAAAGGGTTAATAAAGGGTTAAGGCTCCCAAAGGAGGGAGACAAATAGCTAAATGTAGAACAAGTATGGGGTCTCTGTCTTCTCTTTGACAGGAAGGCTTGGTGGCGCAAACAACTCCTTTGGAATTTCCAGTCCATAAGATCCAGCCGGGACAGTGTGTGCTGAATCGTAAATGGAAGGAGGAACTTCTACAACCAAAGAAAGGAAGTTCCTTATGTTATATCTGCTGTCCGGAGGGCTGAGACGGGTTGGACTCACTACACATGAGCAAAGGTGGTGACTGGACCTGAAAGAGGGTGGACGGTTATTCCAGGACAAGGACTGAAAGCCACGTTTAAAAGGACTTGAATGGGTAGTGGACCAGAACCCCTACCTATTTTGAATATCTCTTTTAGAATTTCAGGTGACCCCAGATGAAGAACAAAGATGTTGGTGGTGACTCATCAGAGAAATAAAAATTGTTTGTTACAAATAAAATGAATAACTAAGTCAGAAGTCATACCATTAGAAACTGAAAATGTAGAATTGTACATTGTAAGAATTAGGTGGTAGAAGTGTTACCTCTGTAATAGCTAGTGATTATTGTTATTGTTATTGTTGTAATTGTGGATCAATTTGTGGGTGTGAAATACTGTGTAATAATCATGAAGGGTGGATTCTACTTCTAATGTTACTTAAGACAACACACCAGAACAGCCTGGGAAATAAAGGTAAAAATGTGTTTGTGGGATTTAAAGGTAGATGATAATCATGAAGCAGAATGGATATTGCAAAAGGAATCAGGAATGTGGCCAAAGCTCCTGAACAAAAGTATGAAAATATGTGGGGTGATTGGAGTTGGTTAACAAATTGGCTTCCCAATTTTGGATGGTTAAAACAAATATTTATAGGACTAGTGTTTATAGTTGTGATAGGTATTATGTGTTGTGTCTGTCTCCAATGTATACCCTGCTGTATTTCATTTTGCACCAAAACATTGGGGTCAGTAGCGAACAACATCTCTGAAGAAGATGTACAGATTAAATTTATGTTATCTAATATAGCCAAAAATGAAGATTCATCAGAGTATACAGAAATACAGGGAGGATTGATAAATATACATCAATATGATAAATCTTCAGAGACAATGGAAACTAATAGAAAGAAAAATACAGATGGTGAGAGTCAGGAAGGGATTAAGGAAGTAAGATAAGGCAAAAATAGCTGGGTCTGAGAAAGGAAGAGGAAAGTCATAAAATGGATAAATAATTGTTTTTAAGGAAATGGCTAGCCAGGAATTGAAATGATGAATTGAATAGAAAAGCAGGAAAAGAGCTTATTGTGGAGACATAAATATATGTGAGTTTAAAATAACCATTCTTATTGTATAAGTGAATATGATTTAGTATGTTATCAGGAAATGTGTATAGGCGGACGGAAAGAGTGTAACCTCATACTACCTCAGCCAATGGGGAAAGAGGAGGGCTGTAGCGGCCGGTGAGAGGGATGAATAAAAGGAGATATTTTGGATTAAAACTTTGGAGAGAACCAAGCTTTGAGCTTCTCTCCCCGTTTATTGCAATAAATGAAACAAAAGGCCTTCACTGTGTCTTGGCTGGTTATTGGTCAGGCGAGCTTGCCTATGATCACGAAGGAAAGTAGCCAGGAGCACATAACACTGTGGATGCTTTTTCTGGTTGGGTTGAGGCTTTTCCCTGCTGTACTAATAAGGCATGTGAAGTGCTCAAGGCCCTCCTGAAGGAAATTATTCTACATTTTCCCTTCCCCTATCAAAGTATTGGCTCAGACAATGAGCCCCACTTAATCTCCAGTATTACTCAACAGGTGGCCCAGGCCCTGGGCATTGATTGGCAGTTTTATTTGGCTTATTGCCCCAATCATTGAGCCACATTAAATGGGCAAATGGCATCCTTAAATGCCATCTTGCCAAACTTGCCCAAGAGACACACCTCACTTGGGTCCAAGCACTGCCCCTCACTCTCTTCTCCATGCAGATAGCTCCTAGGGAACCTTTAGGACTTTCCTCTTTTGAATTAATGAATGGCAGGCCTTTCTTTACCATTCCTCTCTATCCACATCCACATCCACATCCAAGGGCAGCAGATGACTATTTCTGTACTTTTTTCTCTTATCTAAAGTCTCTTGCTAAGTGTTCTGACTCAGCCTTCACATGTAATGAGAAACTGCCTACTCACAAGTAATACCTTTTTTTAAAACAGGAAGGAACTGTTATGTCCTGGGCCTACTGAGTGATTCAGCAGGTGCGGGAAGCTGCAGAGAGCCCCGGGCAGACCACATGGTTGCTTGGGACCAGACAGGCTGTCTCCAGCCTATTGCGCGCACACAAGGCAGGAGAATCTGTTGCATTGATTGGATGACACTGTCCCTTCAAAGGGGTATATAAAGGAATCCACACCATTTTGTTTTGGTTCTGTTGGAGATTCAATAAAGAAGAATATGTTGTTTGTCTGCCTCGTCTCAATGCCTTACCAATGTACAGAACAGAACATTGGCGATGAAGGTGGGATCATGCTGAAAGAAATCAACGAAAGAAGATAGGCTGACTCACCACGGAAGGCCTGAAGCACTGGGAAATTTGGCGTTCCAAAGAGTGCAACTCTGTCTGCCAGTACGAAAACACTCAAGAAGAGGTCGGCAAGATTCGTCCAGGAACCCCTTCTCAAGCAAAGCAGCACGAGGCATTGACAAGATCACCGAGGAGCAACAATATCCAAGCCAGGCCACCTGTCAGAATTCAACACAGCACATCCTGAGCGCTGGAGTTCGTACGTGGCCCAGGTAGAGAACTATTTTTGGGTAAACCAAGTTTGGGAGGACGATCTCAAGGCCACAACGCTACTGTGTGTCTGTGGGCAAAAGACATTTGATATTGGTTGCCCCAGCACCACCTGAATCCATCACTTATTCTGAGCTAAAGAAAATGCTACATGAACATTTCAAACCGAAGCTTTCAGTGATTGCATGGCATCATGCATTCGAGCAGAGGGACCAGTGTCCTGGAGAGTCTGCTGCGGACTTTATTGCTGCGTTGCAACAAGCAGTGAGGCCATGCGAATGTAAGAACCTGGAAGAAAGACTTCCTGATCGTCTATTGTGAGCTGAGAAGTCATGAGCTACAGCAAAAGACATTTGCGAGAGAAGACGTTTCCTTCCAGGATGCCCTGAGGGAGATTTCAGCCGACGAAGCAGCAGGCAGAGCTGTGAAGGCCTTGTGGCTCACCAAGAACCCTCCAACTTCGAGCGCAGTCCATCAAGAGGTCGCTTGAGAGGTATCTGAACAGGATTCAGAGACGGAGGTTGACCAATTGCAGCAGCCAGCAGAGAAAAGGCCTCAAGAGCAAAAGGACAAGGCAACTCTATTCCCTCAGTGTTTTGGATATGGAGGACGCCACAAGCGCTCCGGTTGCCGTTTCCACTCTGCCATTTGCCGGGCATGTGGAAGGCAAGGCCACATAGCCACCATCTGTTTGGGTCACCAGAAAGACTGGTCTTCAGAAGAATTGCTTCAGAAAGCTATCAGTGTCCCTAGCCAGAACAGGGTAGGGTACTGTGCATCCCGTAGGGGGCCACAAGCCACTTAAGAAGAAGCTACAAATTGATGTCATATTGCAGGGGGTCCCCTTAACAATGGAGCTGAACATGGGTTCCACTCTGTCAATCATATCCCAGAATACCTTGAAACAAATTTGCTATAGAAGCAGCCAGTGAGTTAAACTCAGGCCATCGAATTTAGTGCTTACCGATTTTCAGAGTCAGCATGAAGGGGGAGGCCATGCTCAGAGTGCAGCATAGGAATTTTGAAAGGTTTTTGGATGTTGTTATGGTTGAGGGTGACCACTCGAGCCTAATCGGACTCGATTGGTTCAAGGCACTTGGGATTCAAATGACTGGGCTGCACAACTTGCAAACAGCCAGCCTTGCAGAAGTTTGCAAGGAGTTTGCTGATGTGTTTAGCCCAGAACTAGGGTCATACAAGGGGGCTCCAATTTCTTTGCAGTTAGACCCATCCATCGCACCGATTAGGATTAAGCCTCATCGGGTGCCCTTTGCGCTCAAGCAAAGGATTAATGCAGAGCTGGACAAGTTGCTCCAGCAAGGTATCTTGGAACTTGTGGATAGTAGTCCATGGGAAACACCCATAGTTACTCCACTGAAAGCCAATGGTGAAGTCCACATTTGTGCTGACTATAAATGCACGTTAAATAAAGCTTTACAGCAGCACTCTTATCCGGTGCCTGTGGTGAGCCACATTTTGGCCTCACTCAAGGGAGACCGAGTTTTCGCCAAACTTGATTTGGCTCAGGCCTATCAACGGCTACTGGTGGACGAAGCAACAGCTGAGGCCCAGACAATTGTAACGCACCGGGGAGCTTTCAAAGTAAGAAGACTGCAGTTTGGTATCTTCCAAAGTTTGATGGAGCGAATACTCCACAATATTCTGGGGGTTTGCCCTTACTTCGATGATGTCCTCATCACAGGGGAATCACCGGAAAACTTGGCTGAGAGGCTTCGATCCGTTTTGCTGCGTTTCCGCGAAGCGGGGCTGAAGCTGAAGAAAGATGGATGCAAAATTGGAGTAACTTCCACCAAATTTCTGGGGTTTTGAATAGATGCAGAAGGCATCCATCCTGCTGAATCTAAGCTCAAAGTGATTCAGCAGGCCCCAAGCCCCAAGTCAAAGAGCGATCTTCAAGCCTTCCTTGGGCTTCTACATTTCTATCATTCCTTTCTTCCTAACAAGGCTGCAGTGGCAGAGCTGTTATACCAGCTCTTGGGCAAACAGGCTCCATGGAAGTGAACACAAGTCCACGAAAGGAGTTTTGCAGAGGTCAAGGCATTGCTGTCTTCAAATGCTTCTTGCACATTTCAATGAGCAGCTGCCAGTGTGTATAGCCTGTGCTGCATCCCCTTATTGGGGCTGTCTTAAGTCACCTCAAGGCTGATGGAACACAAGTCCCTGTAGCCTACTATTCTAGGACTCCATCATCTGCTGAGCATAATTATGCACAGATAGATAGAGACGCCTTGGCCATAGTGGCTGGCATAAAAAAGTTCCATAACTTTTTATATAGTTGCCATTTCACTGTCTTTACAGACCATAAGCCACTGCTGGGGTTGTTTACAACCAACAAGCAAACCCCACACATAATTTCTCCTAGATTGTTGAGATGGTCAATTTTCCTTTCTGCATATGACTACTCACTGGTTCACAAACCAGGCAAAGAAATGGGCCATGCAGATGGCCTTAGCAGGTTACCTTTAAAGCTTATTGAACCAGATCCTGCTCCAGCTACCCATATACTATCTATTCAGAATTTGCCTGAGTCCCCCCTCAATTCAAGGGATGTGGCAGCAGAAACAACCAATGATCACATGTTAACACACGTATTGACATGGGTACTGTCAGGATGGCTGCTGTCTTATGAAGTGGCCTTGGAAGATGGTCGTGTGTTACGTCAGCACATTGACCAACTGCGCTGGAGGCTTCCCAATCACCCTTCCGCTCCTGACTTTGCTCTCGGGGGGGGGGGGGACAATGATCATGATCGTGGATCTCAGTCTCTCTGCAAAAGTGGAATTGTACATGCACCAGAAGGGGGTTGTGCCAACAAGGCGGCTCCTGACTCTGGCACTGGGTCCATGCAATACTATACACAACTGGCTGTTCAGGCCACTCCGTCTGCTGATCTTGGGCTCACGGGACAGTGTTCCCAAGAGGGGTCCATTGTGGACTTGGGGAATTCCACCCCACCAAGGAACTCTGGTCTGGGTTTACAGGATCCGGTCAGTCAGCATGATGGAGGGTCGCCTGAATCTAGGGGGCATCAAAGTCCTGGTCTGCCAAGCCTGGCAGGCAAGCTTGCAGGCCAGGCAATCACAACCGCTCCAAGAAGATCAGAGCGGACCAGAGGTCCACCCAAGCATTTACAGGACTATGTGAGATTCCTGTCAGTAGGTGGGCAAGCTTAAGGGTACTTAGAAATCAGAACACGCTCAAAAGAACAAGTGCTAGATTTATAGTAGTGCAAAATAGTAAGTGTTCACTTGTTTTGAACCAAGAGGGGAGGAGTGTTATGTCCTGGGACTACTGAGTGACTCAGCAGGTGCAGGAAGCTGCAGAGAGCCCCAGGCAAACCACATGGTTGCCCGGGACCAGACAGGCTGTCTCCAGCCTATTGCGCACACGTAAGGCGGGAGAACAGGAACAATCTTTGTTCATGTTGGTTAGATGAAACCAAAAAGAGTAATCACAAAGGAAAGTCTTTTCCCCTTCTGACACAGGGCAAGAACAGTCTCTGTTCACTTGAGACCTCCAGATAGAAAGTATTTCAAGGATTAAGCCAAACAGAAACAGTCCTTGTTCACACAGTTGAGGCAAATTCAGTATTTATTATTTCCCCACAGGGAGACTCAGTTGGCACCTCAAATACAGAGCAAGTAGTCCTGACAAATCTGGTTCTGGTAAAGAAATTAACTTGATTGATGTACCCTGGAAAACAAATGGTTATTTGCAACAACAGGCTACTCCCAAACCCCTACTATTTATTTCCCAGCCAAGGAGGGACTGGCTAGCATCTACATCTTCTTTTCCCTGAGAGCTGGCTTATTGCCTTCCATTGCTGTCCTCTCCTCTCTATGCATATACACATCTGAGATGGGCCCCATCTGTTCCTCCCCCTCACTCATCTCAGGCCCAAAGACAACTGCCTCTATGCCTGGTCATGGACAGATGGCTCTGGCTCTGCATCTGCTTCTGATTCTGCTTCCTCATCAAAGCCTTTCAAAGGCTCCAAAGTTGACCCAGGTTCCCCCTCCACCTCCTCCTCCTCATCTGACTCTGCTGCTAGCTCTGCTGGCAGCCAACAGACCACAACATTTTCCCTCAGCGCAGGACCCTTCCCCCAGGTCAGGCAATTGGGGTGTGGCCATGAAGGAAACTGGTTGTGAAATTCCTGCACCAGAGCAGGAGCATGCACAGTGAACAACAGTTCACAGCATGAACTGCTGTGATCCCCAAATACTAGTCTTATCTAATACCACCAATCTTAATGTCCATAGAACAAAGTCTAATCTGCTTCTTCTGGTCTTCACATGTAGCTTTTATAATCCAATAGGTTCCACAATATAAGTCCACCACTGAAAGCTATATTTTGCAATAGTCCTTCTGCTCAGGAATCCAGAAATTGTCAATCAGCCAAAATTAACAAAACAAAATGTTCAAAGTGTTCAAAATGTTCAACCACCCTAAGAACAATCCAAAAACCTCCCCCAGACAAACATAGCCAAAAGTCAAGTTTTTCTTTCTCTCCAAATAATTCTTAAGATTAAAAGTCAGAGCTCAGAATATGTTTATAATCCAAGAATGTCAACAGGTTTCAAAACAGTTAAGTTCTCACACTATAGTAAGTATGCCAAAATATTTTTCTCTGTTTCCAGCTGTTCTCTGTTGAGTTAAAAGTCACCAAACAACAAAGAAGCTAGGTCCGTGTTGGCGAACCTATGGCATGCGTGCCCCAGGCAGCACACAGAGCTGTCCCTGTGGACAAGCGCACCATCACCCCAGAGGGAGGTGGGGCTGGGCTGCTCCCCTCCCCTTCTCCACATGCGCCTGCACTCTCACTTTCTTTCTCTCTGCACTGGGAGTCAGGGAGAAGCTGAAAAAGCTGGGCAGATCCAGGCTGAATGGTGGACACAGGCATCTTTTTTTGAATGGAAGCTACCAGCACGAGTCCAGGTATGCCTGCAGAGCGATTTTGCGGACTGCCAGGAGCCTGATCCAGGCTCCGGAGGCCTGAAAAATGCCTCTGCCACCTGGATCTATGGCTGCAGAGTGATTTCGTGCCCCCCCCCCATGGCCAATTCGAGCTCTGGAGGCTTGGAAAAGGCCTCTGGAGCCTGGATTGGGCACTGGGGTGCTACAAAATCACTCTGCAGCCATGCATCCAAGCTCTGGAGGCTTGGAAAACACCTCCAAAGCCCGGATCGAGCTGCTGGTGGCTGCAACATCACTCCACAGCCATGCATCCACGCTCTGGGGGCTTGGAAAAGACCTCCAGAGCCTGGATAGGGCTGCTTGGGGCCGCAAAATTGCTCCATGGCCATGCATCTGAGCTCCAGGGGCTTGGAAAAGGCCTCCGGAGCCATGATTGGGCCACTGGGGGGGGCAAAATCACTCCACGGCCATGCATCCAAGTTCTGGGGGCTTGGAAAAGGCCTCTGGAGCCCAGATTGGGCCACTGGGGTGCCACAACATTGCTCCGTGGCCATACATCTGAGCTCTGGAAGCATGAAAAAGACCTCCTGAGCCTGGATCGGGCCACTGGGGTGCCACAAAATCGCTCCGTGGCCATGCATCCAAGCTGGGCTGGGCTAGACTAGCTGGGCATGGAGCCTCCTCACAGCTTCTTCCCCCATAGACACCGGGAGTGCCCACCCCACCTACAGTTGCCATTGTCCGGCGCTCTCCAGTCTGTTGCCAGCCAGACGAGCATGCTGAGCTCGGACTTCGGACAGATGGAAGCCTACGCTTTTCTGCCGCAGATGCTGCAGCTCCACTTGCCTGGCAGGGCAGGGGTGCACTCGTGCACAAGGATGAACCGGCCAGCCAGGCATGCCGAGCTCAGGCCTCAGGCAGATGGAGGCAGAGGGGAGTGAGAGCCACGGCTGCCCTGCTCCTCCATCTGAGGTTGCATGTGGGGAAAGGTGCCCTCCAGCTCAGTAACTGCGGTCTGCAGAAGGAGGAGGAGGATGGAGGAGTATGGCTGGCCAGGGACAGGTGCAGCACTGCCCACAGGGGGAATCTGACCAGCCCCATCCTGGAGGGGGGGAGGAGAGGCTGAGGGAGCACAAAGGGAGGCATCCTGCTGTGCCCGGCTGGCTGGCAATGGACTGGAGAGCGCCAGATGGCAGCAGCTGCTCTGGGACGAGCAGTAGGTGGGGTGGGCACTCCCGATATCCATGGGGGGACAAGTGGTGAGGAGGCTTCACACCAAGCCCAGCCCCAGCACGGCAAGTGAGGCAGCAGCCCCACGTGCATCCCCCGAGCATGAGCGCACCCCCACCATACCAGGCAAGTGGAGTCACGGCATCTGTGGCAGAAGAGCGCAAGCAGGCAGCGGAAGGCACAAGG
Organism: Crotalus tigris; assembly: GCF_016545835.1. NCBI lineage: Eukaryota > Metazoa > Chordata > Lepidosauria > Squamata > Viperidae > Crotalus > Crotalus tigris. The sequence continues at coordinate 181,932 of NW_024100230.1, forward strand.
AGCCCCGATCCCAGCACAGCCCCTTCCCACTCTCCTCTTCCTTCCCTTGGAAGAGCTGCGGGGCTCAGGAGCCTCCCCCATGCCCCCCACCCCACCCAGGGAAGAAAACCATCACGAGATACCCTTCTGTTTTAACTTTTTTCCCTTGTCATTTTTTGGAGTTTTCATCCTGCTTTCGTGAGACGGCAGCATTTGGGAGGGGGTGTAGCTGCCCCCTTCCCCCCAAGCCATCATCTGAGCAAGATGCCCGCCTGCCCATTGCCCCACCCACCAGACCCCCCTGGATCTCCCGCAACCCTGCCTGGCCCTCACAGGCATCCCTCCCCAGGAGCAACCTTGAGCTGGCCATGCCCACCCTGTCAATGTCCACTCAGTCTGCCATGACCACCATAGCCATGCCCACCCAGTGGGCCATTCCACCCAGCACCCAGAGATACATAAGTGGGTTTTGGGTTGCAGTTTGGGCACTCGGTCTCTAGAAGGTTCGCCACCACTGAGCTAGGTTATTGTCTATTTCTAGGTTTCTTGCCAGGTCTGCATCAGTCATTGCAGCTGTTGTGCTCTCATCCACCTCTAGATGTCATTCAATATCCATTTTCTGACTCTTAAAACAGGAGGTTGATTTCTTGTATTTCACCCCAGTATTCTTTCAAAGAGAAAATCTTAACAATTTTCTCAATTCTCAAATTTGTCAAAACTATAGCTTTATAGTTTTAAATATTTATGTCCCCCATAAAAAAATTAAAATGCCCCTTCCATTCCTCTGGAAAGGTGAGGCTGCAATCCCCTTCCTTCTTGTGTTTGAAGATTTTTAGCTTCTTGGGAGCCTTTTCCAGGAAATCTAGTTGTAAAATAGTAAAGAAAGGATCAATATTCTCACCCAGTTCCAACTTTTTACAATCTGCTAATTAGTGCTTCTTTCTTTGGTTGTCAGTAGCTGGAGGCTGGCCACAGGAATACAGCCAGTCTTTCCCCTGCCAGTTCTGAGGGCTTTCCTCAGATCAAATGGATCAACCACTGTCTCCATGTTTGATGAGGCACCTCTTCTTCTTCATCGCCTCTCTGGGGTGATTTTAGACCCTTTTAAGGCCCCCAGCAGGGTGAAATCTGGCACGGAAAGCATAGCCCTGCCTTCCTGCATCCGTGTTATTATGACATCAAACTGGAAGTCTCTGGTGATCCAATTTCTTGACAGGATAGTCCGATGGAAGGTGCCTGATCGACAACCATACCCAACCTCCCACAGCCAAAGCTGGTGTGTCACGCCGAGACCACTCAGCAATCTTTTTATAATCTGCTATCCAGTTGCCATTGCACCAACTGATGGACAGCTTGTAACCTAGCAAGATAGTCATTAGCTGCAGGAACAGCTGAGCTGGGTAATTTTGGCAAGGAAAGGTGTCATCTGTGTGGAAGTGTGCTGCAATATAGTCTGCCCAATTGTCCTGTTTCTGATTTCATGAAGCAGCACAGATATTGTTCTAGGATTCCGTCACTTTCTTGGTTCTGCAATCTGTTTCAGGATGATGAGCCGAGGTGGCGCAGCAGTTAGAGTGCAGTACTGCAGGCCACTTTAGCTGACTGTGTTCAGCAGATCAGTGGTTCAAATCTCACTGGCTCAAGGTTGACTCAGCCTTCCATCCTTCTGAGGTAGGTAAAATGAGGACCCAGATTGTTGGGGGCAATGTAAATATATATATACATTGCTTACTGGTGTACACCGCTTAGAGAGTGCTTGCACTTAAAGCAGTATATAAGTCTCATAAATAAATAAATAAATGTGCCATATTTGCACCTCTAAGACAGGGCTTTTCAACCTTTTCACAGATTGTACAACTTTTAGGACATGACAATATTTGAGTACCATCAATGCTTAGCAAGGTGTCAAAAACTTGATAACTAAAAAAAGGGGGGGTTGGGTTTTACTGATTAGATTCATTTGTTGTTATAGAAATGGCTAGTTTATAATATTATGGAAAAGTAAAAAGTTGAGGTTCAATGTTAATGCTTCTTTCTACTGCAAAAGATGAAGTCTGTTCTTTTTCCCTTCTCCTCCTCACTTTCACCCCCTTTTTCCACCCCACTGTGTCCTACTATTTACTTTTGTATTTTTGTATTTTATTCTATAATCTAATAAAATATTACAAACTGCAGGAAAAAAGTAAAAAAGTACTAGTTTTAATTTCTTCGGTGGCTGTTCCTTTGCTGAATCACTTTCCCTTTGCACTGACAAATGTATGATGAATTTATTCATGTTTATTAATATGCACCACTACCAGCTAGTTCAGGGGTCTTCAAACTTGGCACTTTTAATACTTGTGGACTTCAACTCATGGCTGGTTGAGGAATTCTGGGAGTTGAAGTCCACAGGTCTTAAAGTTGCTAAGTTTATAGACTCCTGAGCTAGCTGATAGGCCCTTCTTCATCTCTCCCTTCTGAGCTCTTCCACAGTGTAGTAAGAATGCACTCCCTCCCCAAATCCCTTCCCTGTACCCTTAAAAACACAGGAATCAAGTGCAAAGCAAGAAAGGCTCACAAAATAAGTCTCCTTTTTTGTTTTTTGTTTCTCTTTAAGCTGCCTCAGGCGTGTCATGTGTCACAATGTTGCAATCCTAGACTGAAAGGCTCTGGCAATTGTGAAAGGCTTTAGCTTTAAATTAAGCTTCTTTACCTTCAAAGAAAACTTTCTAAAAGCCATAGACAGACTCAATTAAAGGGAATAAAACTAATTTCATTTGTTTAAAGGGATTAAACCTTTCCTGTTGTCATTTTTCCCTTCCCCCATCCAAACCACTTCCTTTTTCCTCCTCTCCTCCTCCCTTTTTCTTCAGTTCACCTCCAGCTTTGAGCTTCTTCTGGAAGCGCCAATCAGTTGGAGCCAATCAGTTGGAGCTCTGCTGGCTCCTGGGGCTTTTGCCAAGCCCAGACAGTCATGCAGCTGCAGCTGCCTCTCCTTCAGGCTGCTTAGGCTCATTCCTCTCCCCTGCTACACTTCGCTAGCAGTTGCTTACCACCTGCAATGTGGCAAAGTACCACAGGTGGTACATGTACCACTGGTTGAAAAGCCTGGCTCTAAGGCCTTCAGCAATACTTTCCAGAACCAGGCCATAAATTGAGCCCCCCTCTCCAAAATGACCTATCAAGTAGGCCATGCAGCCAAAGATATGCTGAATGAACATGCAAGTTGTGATGTGGGCCATCGGCAAACCATGACAAGGGATGAAATGTGCCATCTTTTTCAGCATGTCCACTATAACAAACACTGTCATGAACCCAGTCCATCAAGAAGTCTATGGAAACCACTCCACAGAGTCTACTGGGTGTCTGCAATGACTGGAGCAGACCTGGTGGGGCTCCCATTGCCAACTTGTCCTACTGGCACCGTATACAAGATGTGACATAGGACTGGACATCATGTCAAAATTGGGGCCACCAGAAAGTACAGGAGACTAGGTTCAGAGTCTTGAAGAGTCCAAAATGCCCCACCATATGATTCTTGTGGCATTGTGAGAGGATGAATCCCTGGAACGGCCCCACAGGATTGGTCATGATACCTTAGGAGTCCCTCCATGAAGGTGAAGGTCCATGGGGAGTCTGGCCCCAACTCCTCCCATCATTGATCCACCCACAATTGTGCCTCCTGGATCTGAGGCTATAAATCCACTGGCTCCTGAACTGCGATGAAGGACTCTATGGGCAGAACTGTCCTGGGCAGGAGCCTGTCTTTTGTGCAGGAGTATTCAGGTTTTCTTGAGAGAGCATTCACTCTTTGGTACCGACCACTCAGGATGTACATGATGTGGAAATTGAACCTGGCAAAGAATAGAGACCACTGAATTGGCTGTTGGTTCAATTTTTCAGGCAGTCTGCAGGAATTCTAGATTTTTATGATCTGTCCAGACTTTGATTTGATGCCAGGCCCCTTCCAAATGATGTCTCCAGGTCTCAAATACCACCATAATGGCCAGTAACTCCTTCTCCCAGAGGGTGTGTGAGCCTGGAATAACACTGCTCTGAAGGCAATATCGGATGCATCTGACATTGCCTTCAGAGGGTGTGTGAGCCTGGAATAACACTGCTCTGAAGGCAATGTCAGATGCATCTGCTTCCACAAGAAATGGACAGTGTGGGTCAGGGTGTTTCAGGATTGGTTTCTGCATAAAGGCTTACTTCAAGGCCTGGAAATCTTGTTGCTCTGGGGTGCTCCATTGAAACAGGGTCTTCTCCTGAAGGAGCTGAGTGAGGGGCGTGATCAGGGAAGCAAAACCAGGGATGAAAATCCTATATTAGTTGGTGAACCCAAGGAGTCGCTGGATATCCTTGATTTGATGTGGGGGTTGCAAAATATGCAGGGACTCAACCTTGCTTGGCTCCATAGCAATGCCCACAGGAGAAATGCGATGTCCCAGGAAGTCAATGGTCAATTGATAAAATTGGCATTTCTCTAGTTTGGCATACAATTAATACTCCCAGAGCCCTTGCAACACCAGGCATAGGTGCTAAGGATGATTCTCCCATGAAAGGGAGTAAATCAGAATGTCATCCAGATAGATCATGAAAACTGATCCAACAGGTCCCAGAATACATTATTCATGAAATGCTGGAAGACAGCGGGGGCATTGGTCAGCCCAAACGACATGATGGTATACTCGAAGTGGCCATACTGGGTACCGAACACTGTCTTCCATTTGTCACTGGGCCGGATCCTGAATAGATTATATCTGTTGTGCATGGTAATGGCATTCAGTTTGCAATAGTCACAACAGAGCCTCAATTCCCCTGACTTGTTTTCCATGAACAGCACCAATGCAGCCAACGGCGAAGAGAAGGGCCGGATAAAGCCCCAAGCCAGATTTTTGTCCAGGAAGTCCCACAATGCAACCAACGTGGAGTCAGACAGGGAGTATATGTCAGGGACCAAGTCTATGGGGCAGTCATATGGCCTGTGTGGGAGCAATTGATCCGCCTCTTTCTCACTGAGGACATCTGTGAAGTCTGCCAGTTCAGATGGCAGGGAAACCCCTGGGGGACTCAGAACCTGGCCTGTGCAGACTTAAGAGGTGTGGTTCACACATTGTAAACTTGGGAAGGTGACCAAGTTCTGAGACCAATAAATCTGAGGATCATGCATCTAGAGCCAAGCCAAGCCCAAGACCACTGGGAAATGCAGGTTGGAGGTGATATAAAATTGAATGGCCTCCTCATGAGAGCTCGTGGCCATACACAATGGTTGCATGGTGGCCTTAATTGACACAGATATGCCATCAATGGTCTCCACTAACAGAGGCATTGAGGAACAGCCCATTTGAGGATAGACCATCAATGGTCTCCATCAGGCATTGAGGAACAGCCCATTTGAGGATAGACCATCAATGGTCTCCATCAGGCATTGAGGAACAGCCCATTTGACCACCCATGCAGCATCCATAAAGTTAGTGGTTGCCCCAGAATCGACCAAGGCATATACTGGGATCCTCTGTGGCCTACCGAAAAAAAATCAAATGTGCCATCAGGATCAAGTGCCGTGGGTGTCCGAGTGAAGTCTCCAATGGGTGTTGATTTCAAACCTTCCCCTAGATCAGGCTCAGAGTGTTTTAATGGGGCTGACCTCGTAGATTATGCCCCTCATCACTTCTTGGGGCAAGAGCCAGCCATATGCCCAGGTTCCCCATAGTATAGACAAAACCCACCGAATGCCATCTATTCTTCTTCACCACTGAAAGACGGGGTCTGGTGGCACCTATTTCCATTGGCTTTTTCCGCATAACCAGGTTCTCATGCATGTAGCCAGGTCTCTGCAGAGGCATGCTGACTCCTCTGTCACTGTAGCCAAGCATCAATCCATAAGCAGAGATGGGTCAATGAGTTGAGGGTCAGGGTAACATCGATGCAGACCAGCTCATCCAACAGCTTTTTCAACAATCCATCTGTCATGGTTCCGACGAATGGGACCAAATAAATCAGAACTCTGAGGCAGGAAAGTTCTCAAAGAATATGTTTATTGGATACATAGCATTGGCATAGTCAAAAGTGAAACCAAATCTAAACTTTCCCTCCTAGAATCAAAGTAATAGAATATAACAATTCCCACCCCTATATTAATACCATCCAATAGAATGGCTTGGCAGGCTTTCCTCCTCTTCCACTATGGTGTGGGAATGACCTTAGTTCCCACAAGATTTGCTCATGTTTAGACCACCAAAAATACCCTTTTCCCCCTCCCTTTCTGTGGCAACCTAGAATGACAAAAATAGCTGCAGCCAAGTTCATTGTAGAGTTGACAATCGGACCCCCCCTAAGGAGAAAGCAATTCCTGTGAAAGAAACAGAAGTAAAGATTTAAAACCCTCCTTGGGCTTCTGAGGATTTTTCTTATAAAATTTCTGTATTAACCTTTCAGACTTTAGATCCCCACTTTTCACCCATATAGCTTCTGATAAGGGATGCCCCTTCCACTGCACCAAGTATTGCAACTTCCCCTTATAGAATCTAGAATCAAGAATGTGTTTTATTTCATGAGTCTCACTCTCTACCATAATGGGACCTGGTGCTTTTTTTGGAATTGGCCTCAATGTTGACTCTGGATTGGCTTCAATAAACTGCAAGGGAAGACGGGGTGAACTTTTCCTAACAATCATGGGAATTTTTATTCAACTGTGAAAGGATTGATAATTTTTATTATTGTTGTGATTCCGTGCCAGCCTGTGCTCGCAACAGCTGAGTCTGAGGAATCTGAGGAGGAGATAGAGGAGGCATTTGAAGGGCCATCAGGGGCAGAGGGAGGCTCTGATGAATTACAGGACTCACAGTTTGATGCAGAGCCTGGGCCCTCCAGTCATGTTCCTGATGAAGCTCAGCTGTGTGAGGAGCATGAGTCAGACCTGGAAGACCCACACCTCATGGACTTGCTAATTGATGCCCGCACACGTTGTCAATTAGCGAGAGTAAATCAACAGCAGTCAATGCGGCACCTCCAGAGTAAAAAGAGAAGGCAATGAGAGGCAATGCCTTGGGATTGCTGAATAAAGGGAGGAGGTGTGGGCGGTGCTGGTTGCTGAAGACAACCATTTGCAAAGTGCTTCTTGGAATCCTGGTCTGTTTGTCTTGCTTGTGACTTCTCATCTGTTTGCATCGTATTTCCTTTGGACTTGAGTTTTGCTGTTTGTGTTTTGGACTATTTGACAGGTTTGTCAACCATATTTTGTTGTAAAGTCTCCAGCCTATTGCATCAGCAGGGGTTTGGTCCTTGTGTCTCCAGCCTATTGCATCAGCAGGGGTTTGGTCCTTGTGCCTTTAACAAGGATGGCAATAGGCTGAGATAGAACAGTTTGCCTTCAGCCTCACCCCCTACTATCATGGAGCAGCTATGTGCTGAGAATGCCCAGCTCACCCAGCAGCTGGCTTTGTTATCTGCTTAAGTTGCTCAGCTATCTGCCCAGGTTACTGCTGCTCCACCACCACCCAGGAGAAAATGCCAAGTGGCGAGGCCAGACAAATTTGATGGAAACCCGGACATGTTTCCTGTGTTCATGGGACAATGCCACTTGTACATTAGTGTCAAAGCCAATGATTTCCCCACTGACTGGGATAAAGCAGGGTTTATGATAAGCCTGCTTTCTGGTTCTGCAGCTCGTTGGGGCACACCCTTGTGTGTTTGAAAGCCCTGAGGCAAGGCCGATACCCCCGGCTATATTAGTGAATTTCGGCTGCTTAGCCAGGTTTCAGCCTGGAATGAGGCTGCGCTCATGGACACTTTCCAGGATGGCTTGTTGGAGGAGATGCTGGATGAGTTGGCCCGTGTTGCGCTTCCCCCGGACCTTAATAGCTCATTCATCTCTGCCTGCGGATCAACACCCAACTGCAGCAGTGAAGGAGTCACCATGCTACCCCAGAGATCTGTACGCCCCCCCCATT